>NW_024884475.1:14612920-14707436 GCF_019232065.1 Centrocercus urophasianus | reverse complement strand
AAAAAAAAAAAAAAAAAAAAAAAAAAAAAAAAAAAAAAGGAAACAAATATCTAGCGAGTCTCTCTTCCTAGCTCCAGTTTTAGATACAGACACTGCATCCATAGCAAACATGCTGGAGTCCAAAATATTTCACTCTGGTTTGCATTTTGTTAGCTCAGCCAAGGGGAAAGGCACTTAAACACCATCTTTCAGTCTTCAAAAAGTAGGAGACATCCCCTTGCCCCACTGCACTCTTCTACAGCTGTGGGAGAAATCCTTCAGTCTTCTCTCCCACTGTAGCAGTAAAAACAAAGAGGAAATTACCTTGGTTAGAAAAAGAAAAGCCATATTTGACACAGTCTAGAGAGGCAGCCTGTCTCCCACTCCTGCCTGTGAAGCAGTGTTACTTCAGACCAGCTTATAGTTGTCAGCAGCCTGACGTGTGATTTGGACAGAGCATTGGAAGTGAACACGGTGAGCTCATCTGCTTGTGGCATCCTGAACAACCTGCCTTGCAGAATATGCAGCAGACAAAAAGCGAGAATCTCTAGAGAAACCTTGCTGTAAAACTAAACTTGCTGGTCTTAGGGGCCTCATATGTTCAAAGATTCTAGCTACTCAGAAAAGTTATCTACCATATGATTTGGTAAGTAAAAGGAATAAGTACATAATGTACTCAGACTCGCGCAAACAACTAAAGTTCTGGCTTTTTTTTTTTTTTTTTTTTCCTCCTCAACATACTCTATAATGTCTTTCTTCTCCAGCTTGTCTTGGAAGTTTCTTGTTTTTTTTTTAAACCATTTTTCCTCTGGGCAAAGGAACCAGATTATTGGCCTTAGCGACTCCTTAGATCACCACGTAATCTGGAATGCACAACACCCTACTGAGAATTATACAACAGATTTTAACTAAATAGTTCTTACACTGATTTCTGATACTTTTTCTTTTTTTCTTCCAACCAAATTGTTCTGCCATCATTTATGATTACTTGGCATTGTTGCTGGAAAGAAATGGGATGTTGGCAGATCCTATACGTAAAATAGACTTTACCAGAACAATGACACTTGGAATCCTAATTTACTCAAGGGAATAATCAATTCTCTGTCAAAGCAGCTTCGATGTGAATAAAAGATTTACATGTGTTTATATGCCCCTTTCAAAATTTTTGCTTACTTAAAAAAAATCTGTAGAAAGCTTCCGAATACTGCTTCTCATAGGAAAAAAATATTTCTATTTCCTTATAGTTCCTGAAACACTGTCTCACTTTGCACCTCTGAAGCGTCTTTGATGCAAAGATTATGATCAGAAAGCTGCCAGGATCAAGGTATTTAACCTGTCTTACCACAGATATCAAGCCGAGGCAACACAGAACACTGCTCTGAAGCACACATAACTTAACAGATTTGATTTAGATTCTTTCTTTAAATAAGAAAAAAAAAAAAAAAAAAAGCTTTGGTGTTTTAAACAGTCTGTATCAAATTCCCCCATTTTATCTGACAAAGAACTAAGTCACAAATACCTCACAATTTCTGGTTCAGTAGAAATTGACTATTGCTTCACGTGTTGACCAGAAAGTAGTGCCTCCTATTTCATCATGTTGGCCCACATCAGAGGTGGATGGTGGTGGCATGGTAATAGAGGTTGAACCTTTCCACCAACATTCCATTACATTTTGCTGCTGCATGACAGATGGCAGTAGAAGGGCACTCTGACAAAATGACATCGGACTTGAAAGTGCATATGAAGCAAAGGGGTGAAATTGAATTCCAGCATGTTGAAAAAAATTGCACCTATTGACATTCATTGACACTTACTGAATGTTTATGGAGACCAAACAGTGGACGTGAGCCTAAAGAGTGGTGCATTTTCAGCCGTAGTGACAATAGGTCACCCACCTCTGCTGGTACAGATTTTATGAGCGCAGCATGCAGGCTCTTGTTCACTGCTGGAAAAAATAGACAGCGAATGGTGGTGACTATGCTGAAAAGCAGAGTTTTGTAGCTGAGAATTTGCTCTATTGAATAGCTATATTTTTTTCTTTGTATTTTGTAGTTTCCATGGAAACAAATAAAAGGCATTACTTTTGGAGCGACCCATGTACATCTCTACTGAGGCATACCAAGTGTGGAGGAATATTCTATGGATATTTTCATCTCTTGAACTGCCTGATTTAGTGAGCACACCGACCTTGCCGAAGAATTTTTGATTAGGGATTGTAGCTTGATTGTTGCTACAAACAACCCAGGTATTTCTTCCATACAAGCAGTGTACACCATTCATTCAGCCCGTAAACAATACAGACAGCATTATTTCTTCTATCCAGTATAAATGATAACAAAAATAAGATTGTTCAGAATGAAAGTAAAAAGCAACTTTTTACTCACTATTATTATTTTTTCCTTTTTTTCAAAGCCTGTGTCCTACTCTGTTTCTATTTGATCTAAGGACAAATTTCCTTTTCCGAGCTGACTGGTTCTTGACTTTCAGGTACATCTTGTTTCCACAGAAGACAGAGGTCTTTAAAACCTTACATAACTATTAGCCATACAAATATCTTCAGATTTACTGTTTTCTTCTAGATCAGCTCTTAGTAAACAAAACAACAAGAAAAAAAAAATCATCTACTTGAGGGAGCTGAGCACACACAGCAATTACTCAAAGGCTTCTGACTGAAGGCACTACAGAATTCTACTATTCAACAGAACTACCTTACCTTATAAACTTTAAGCTCTTCTCTATGCCAGAAAACTTAAAAGATAAATTAAGTATTGAGTGTATGCTTAAAGCTCAGTAAGCGCTCTTAGCAATCCCATGTGTGAACACTTCTATTCTGGAACCAGCCTCCTCATTCCAATTAGCTTAATTCACTTTAAGATACTTTATTATGTCCATTTTCACATTTCCATGAAACACAGAAAATTTCACTTGTGACAGTCCCGTGAGGTGGCTAGATACAGAAATGGGTACAAATTGGAGATTTTTTTTCCTAATTGCTACAGTCAAGTTCCAAGGACATAATGCACAATAGGTACAGAGGTCCTCTCTCAAGAAAACACTTTAATTATAGGTTGCTGGCAGAGGTACAAAGGAAAGCTGGCTATCGTTACTGGCTGAAGGCTTTGATCTAGTTAAATTCAGAAAAAGCAATGCAAAGCAGACAAAGCAAAGTAATTACGATTATCTGGAGGAAATACAACAATACTAGAGCTGGTCTTCGCTCTTCACAAGAGATGTGTTCTTTTGTTAAGGCAGCAGGCTTGACCTCTATGTATTCATACAGCTAGGTCACAGCATGCACAAATATTTAGCAACCTTTCTTTCCTTACAATGCTTAGCAGGGCAAATATGCTTGATGACTGTCATTAACCATATATTTGAAGGAAAAGCATCTGCTCTACAGCACGTACACAGTTCTTTTGTGAATATTCCTATGTGCTACTATGTACCTCATCTGTGTGATATCAATGATTCGCAAGGTAACTGAGTCCCAAGTGTTATTATGAAATAATCATAACACAAGGACAAATGCACGTGAACAAGATTGTGAGAAAAAAAAAATATATAAGGGGAAAAAAATCACTAGGAAATTGTAATTTCATGCAGGTAAAATGTTCCCCCTGCTCCACCCTTTCACCCTACGAACCCATTGCATTTACTCCCCTGTACCATTAAATCCCTTGAGAAAAGAACAACCTACCTGCAAACCTCGTGGCCATCTACTAAGTGTGTATCTAGAGCAGCAGGTAGACAATTTGCTGCCCATGGAAGGTCAGCATCCCCATGCAGTTATTTCAGCACCTTTATTAATTATCTCAGTCACCTTTAGAGGTACCTACCAGAACCTCATCCTAGATCTAGTGGTGACTGCTGCACTCCCAGAACAGTCCCACTTGAAATGACCAGGCTGAGAACAGCTGTATCATGCACCAGCTCTGCTGACTATATGCAAAATACTACACTATTCCCATGGGTAGGCATGGTGTAAGAGGAACTTAGTGAAGACTCTTGAAGCATTGGGTAGCTCAAGCTCATTTCTGATTCTCTCTTGCTTGTCTCTTGCAGAGAGCAGGGTGCCACCATTTACATGTTTCACTTTCTGAAACATTAAAATTTGGGATGGAAACATTTTAGCTCATGAGAAAAATATTGCATTTCACCCTTAGTACTTCCAAACTGCATACTTCATTCTGCACATAAACTGAGACTTTTCTGAGATTAATTTGTTTCAGCACAGAAAAAAAAAAAGAAAAGAAAATATTTTGGGCAAGTGCATTACAAAATGCCTCCAACACGTCTCAAGTTCAGCTTTTCTCATTACTGGACTATTGACCCCAACCATTGTTAATTACAACTGCAAATTTTACAGTACTATTTTATAATTTCCTAAGGAAACGTATTTCCTGTCCTTTGGGGAAGAGAAGAAAATTCATTACAAGGAACACAGAATCAGCCAACCATTCCTGTCAAGAGATTGGACCTCTTCAATTTCTTTTGAAAAATAATATCTAAAGTATTTATTCCTGAGGGGAAAAAATGCTGGTTTTGTGGAATATTGGAAGACTTTCTTTTGTAGCTTATGTCATTTAAGATTTTGTGGGAACTCATTTTCTGATCACATTTTCCAACAGTTGTTCAAAATATTGTGTTTAGTATCCCTTCTTGTAAGAATTTTGGAATGCTTTAGTAAAATGCAGATACAGAGATGTTTCCCTTCACTTTCAAAATGATGGACTTCAGTGAATTCTTAGCATCACTAGGCATCTTTTACTATTTTTCAAGGAGAGGTGAATCATTCTTTTTTGCAAGTTCATGAATAATGCATTGTATTGGATACAATGCTCAGTCATGTGATTATTAATACATCTCTCTCATACAAGCAGATCTTAATCACCCAAGGCTGCCGTTTTTCTGAGGCAGCTGAATAATTTCTTCTATTTCATCTGAGGGTTTCGAGCTTCCCTGCTGAATGGCTCAGCACTCTTTTAGGTCTGAAGGCACCCATCCTACCAGTTGCTCAGCATCCGAGTCCTGCTTGAGGACTGTGGGGCCCTAAGATACCACCTGAGCAGAGTGGATATGTTGAGCAGCAGGATAAAACTCTCACTGCCCAAAGCTGTCAGGACACCCAGGGTGAAGCTGCAACTACCACCAGCACTGCAGCAACAGTTCTTTTCTTCTGACCCTCCTTACTCCCCACCTTGCCCACACACCACCCAGGCATTTTTTTCCACCTAGCTTCATGCCAAGTTACTAGCAGGTGCTTTGTTTATCCTCACATCTTACTATAATCTTCGTACACCCACTAATTCAGCAGGCTTTGGGGCATGACTCAAAGGAACAAGTAAGAATCTTTTTTGTTTTAAAAAGTTATGCTTAAAACAGTAATATATAAATGAGTTTGAGGTTATCAGCTGTACAAATATTGCAGACCAGATACTATTTTGTGTTTGATACAGTGCCTGTCCCTTATTTCTTTGTGTTTTCCCTCTTGCAACAGCAGTAAAGCGCCTTTTTCCCCCTGTGGCTTTTTTTTCCCAACAAGATCTTCTCTAACAATTACTACATCTCAGTATTTTCAGGCCCAATATGAAATGTATGTTGACCTGGCATATTCTGCTTACTGGTTATATATTTCTGCAGATATAAATCAGGTTTATGTAAGGAACATAAAAGCGAATTTCAGGGAATAGCAGAGAAACGTGATATAACTAGGAAAATGAGAATCAGTGTAGCTGATCAACAGACCTGAATGAAGGCGACACTTCTGCTTTTTCCCCTCACTTTTAAAAATCCTGAAGTTCTAGGTTTTTTCCATGAGCAGACTATAGTCAATTTTTTTGAAGACTACATTTCTCATTCATTGAATAATTATCCATAGATGCAATATGCTTATTGAATACACAAATTTGACACCCTAGATCATTCACCATCTCTGGATTTGAATGCAGTTATCTCACATTACTAATTTCTAATCTTCTTGCATGGCAGTGAGTCTCAGACTCCCATTCTTGTTTTGCTTCAGCAAAATGTCATATTCTGACAAATTGGTGTAATGCAAGACTATCTCAAAGGAACATTTGGATGTGTTTATACATTTTATTGGGCTTAAAATGAACCACAGACAAATACAGAAAATAAAAATTAAAATGAACTCCTTGTACGCTGAGTAGAGGAAAGAGGGATAAGCTGAGGCACGTCACTCCCAGGGAAGGCTTTTACAAAGAATGATTCCAAATCATCATTCTACATCCTTATCCCAGAATTCTCTTGTGCCAAATTTAACTTTAATAAATTGACTACCCAAACTAAAGCATATAAATGGAGTGTTTACTGCATTATGAATAAAGTACTCTTAAAGCACCAAAATCTGTTCAAATTCAATATACGTTTTCTTCTTAATGATACTGAGACACTTCCCCAAACTCTTGAACCTAAAAATCTGTGCCAGGAAAAAAAAAGCACCGTGTGGATTTTTTTTTATTTTTTTTTGTCTGTAGCAGGAATGACCACTATGAGGTTCTGTAAGCAACAGTGCCATAGCATGCTTACAGTGCATCTTGAGCCAGTGAACTCCCCAGTGCTCTTAGGGCCTTCACCCATCACCTGCCATGGACCGCGGGCTCTGTGCCTGATGGCTGTTCTGCGGAAAGCCTCATACTACATTTTTGCAAAAAATCTGATAACCCCCTAAGCTATTTAGGCTGAATTTGAAACAGCACTTTCTGGACTGAGGAAGGCTGTACTTTTAAACATTCCAGCCCAGCTGGACTGCAGGAATGAAATATTAACTTAGCCAGCAAATATGCCATTTCAGTGAATGCCCCAGGCCCTTGTCTGGCTAGAACAGATTTCGATAGCTGCAGCTCTCTTATTTTATTCCTTCCTATTGTCTGATCAAGAGTCTTTCTAAGTTCCTGTCTACATTATCAGTTTATGAAGCGGGTTAGATAGGAAATTCATTACAGATGCTGCTACTAAGTGGTTTACCTCTACTGAATTTCTGCTTTTCTGTTCAATTTGCTCCTTTTTACTCCATTAAATCTCTGCTACAGAACTGTGCAGTGGTCACATGGTAAAAATACAGCGTGCCATTTATAAAAATAAGATCTCATTAAACAGTGATCAATGTAAGTCTTTTGTGTAGGGAAGGAAACTCATCTCCTTGTGGTGTAGTGTACACCTGGTATTCAAAGCATCCCTGCAAAAGAGGACATACACAAAGCAGAAGAAAGCACCATGATACCTATTACTGTGGAACATAAGAGTTATTCAGTGTTAGCTGAGTGCTCACAGAAAGAATTATTTTGAATAAGGCCATTTGGAAAACAAGTTCAAAACACCCCAGGAACCGAGCAAAGTTCCTCTGGAAGAGAATTGGTTTACCAGATTTCCTTCATTCCATCCTCTGTGCAAACTCACATTTCCATAGCACAGATTGTGATGTCTGGCTAAGTTTTGATACAATAAGCATGTTTCAATCTGTATGAACACATTATTTTCACGAATTGATATCACGCAGGTCACTGATTATTCAAATAACTTCAAGGAGCTTTGCATATCTCTGCTGAAGTGCTGTAATTTTAGAGATATTCTCTTCTTAATGGAAGCAAACTACTTGTTAATATCATGCATAACATCACCTGCAAATAGCACATTGCTGAACTAAAAGGCTTTAATGTATTAGACCAGTGGACAAAGAATCAGTCTCCATGGCAACTCTATATTAAATTTTCTTGCTACAACAATCGTGAAGACAATTCAATCAACTCATTTGAGCTGAATTCTTCTATATTTCTAAATGACTCTCAAATATTTCTTCTCCTGAGTTTTTGTCTTAGTTTTAGAAGAAAAAAAACATAGCAAAATGGAAGGCTGAATGAAAGACCAACTTTGGGAAGGTCAGTGAGTCATTCTACAACTCTTAAAAAAAAAAAAAAAAAAAAAAAAGAGAAAACATTTTGTAGCTTAAATATGTTAAGTGTTAGACACACCACCTACCCATGAAGCCCAGGCAAGATCCACCAGCTAGGTCTATGAAGATTTTATAATATCAGTTGTTCACTTCTGAGCTTTCATTACATATATGAGGGACAAAGTAGAAATCACTTGCTACCAACTGCCTTCTGCAAAATGCTCCCTTATATTACAGGCTTTCCCTAAAGCCTTTAAGTCAGTTCATAACTGGATATCCAAATACAGCACGTTTTCCGGCTTTGAGCTGACCAGAGCTCTTTGCCAGGTCAGTCTTAGAAGTGGGTTGGCTGGTGCTGGATTACTACAATGTAACCAAACAAGTGTATCTTAGAAAACTCCATCTGACGCAAACACAACTACTCACCAGCTGAAGCCACCATGAGATATGACAGCATAGCTCCAAACTCTGCACTGACTGCCCACTGAAAATGGGCAAATGAGCAGTGTCATCCCAGGTAACTGGACTATCTTGATACTGACCTTTGCCGTCTATGAGATCACCTCTCTGCCTGTGACCACTGATTTCTATAGCAGCTCTTTTCCACTGAAACCAATGATTGATAGACATAAACATGCCACAGTGAGGAGAAGACTTCACAGAATAGTAGGTAAAATTTTGGACGCAATTTCTGATGAAAGTAAAAGCACAGAAATTCAGGGGGATTATATTCCTTCCCACTTTCCCCAACTCATGAACTGAAACAAAAAATAGCTGACTGCTGCCTTCAGAAAAGCAATAGATAATGAAAGAAAGACTCCTGAATATTATTGCCTGAGTGGTTCAAGTATACAGAAACATGACTTATGAGAGAGCCTACGTAGTCTGTGACATGAGTAGATATTGCAATCTCCTGCTAAACCCCTATAGTATTTGTATTTTGATCATCCTTTTTCTGAGTATAAGGTTCAGATGAGCTCAGAGCTTCAGAGCAAGAGCTGAAGTGGACCTTACAATTATTATCCACACTGCTAGGAACATTAGCATAATATATCTCTATTTGTTATGAAATAGCATCTGCATCCCTTCTTATACTGCCTGAAACAATGATACATTAATTACTTAGCAGGGTCTGTGCTTGCTACACTAATAATTAACACAAGTATCAGTGAAACTGAGACTTATTGCAGTAGACTTAGTCCTGAGGTTAAAACTGTTCATTCACCTAAATTCACTTAAAAGAGGAATATGATTAGACTGAAAGATCTGAGAGTTTTAAGTATATTTAAAGCTTTAATGCTTTATTTATAAAACATATAAGCAGGAACACGGTGTGCGGTTTCAGGTTTCCGTTAAAATACTTCACATGTATCCATTTGCGCTTATTAAAAAACCCACACAATTTAATCTGACCATCTCAAAGAGACATAGGTGGAATGTCTTCAGTTTCCAGGTCACATCTAATTATTTTAATGAATTGATACTACAAAGCTACAACAACATCCCAAAACCACACCATCCTTCATGACCAATTAAAATTTGATCTTAACTCACTCTGATCTTACCAGTCATTACATGTATTACTCCTTAATCCCTCTTTCCTGTAACATCTTTAGGTTTGACTTTAGGTTTGCAGAATGTGGGCAAAGTCATTTAAAAACATGAGACACCAAACGAATGCCTACAGGTAAAATGTCTTAGAGCAATGAAGTGTCCATTTATTTTAAAAGCAATGAGGTTTAATGGAACATTACTGAAGCTTTTAATCTTCACTGGAAATATTTCATGCAGGCTTTTTCTCCTGGGAGCCCTGTCTGCAGAGATCCTAGAGCTGAACTGCAGTCAAGCTGCTGTGTGAGCAAAGATTGAAGTAGTTTGTGCTTAAATTAAATTGCAGAAACCTCACAGCAGAAAACTACCATTACAAAAAAAACTTTACATAAAAGCCTTTGTCTTTAATTCCCTTTAGAAGATTACAGGCTTAATTACAATTTGCAGCAGGGCCACACCCTACCCCCACTGGAGTTAAAATGGCTTCACAGGGACCAAAGTTTTGCCATCAGCATCAGCCCATACACTGCAATAATGTTCTTAACCTCGATCTCTATGATCAAAACACTTTTTTCCTCATAAGCAGAATTTATTAGCTCTCATCCACTGATTCACTAAGTATATTTTCATTGCTTTAGAATCAGAAGTGAATCACATTCACAGAAAGCAACCCCATGAAAGACAGTTTGCAAGAGCTTAAATAAACACACTCAAGACCTACCATGTTTTTGAGCTACAGGTACATAAACCGAGCAAAATCACTTTCTTTCCTGTACTTACCATCTCTTAGGAGCACAGTTCCATTGCTGTGAAGTTAAGCTGTGCCTATGTTAACGGGGTCAGCTAAGCATCATATTCTTCCCTTTGAAAGGTTTATGTCACCCATCCCTCCTTCTAATGCAAGAAATTTTCTAGTTCCAGAGTTCCAGTTAATTCAGTATGTCTGTGAGATAGTAAACGACACTTGGTTTTCTATGAAAAAAAACATACTCTGAAAGGGATATGAAGGACAAGTGATCACATTCAGAATATTCTATATTTAGATAAGATTTTTCTTACAGTTAGATTATATTTTTCAAAATAATATTTAAAAAAAAAAAATACTACAGCTGGTGCCCCTTCAGGAAATGCTTTGTGGCAAGGAGTTTGTATGCGAAAATCTCAGTATGCTGTAAGTGGTTTCAAATAAGAATTATTTCTCCTGTGATACAGGTGACTAATTAATCATCTGCTCATACCTAGAATATTTACCAAGCATAATGAAAAGTACTTTTTAGGAGCTGTATTTTAATCACTAGCTCACTCCAAATGCAATTTACTACAAAGCCAGCAAATATGATTACGTACGTAATTCTGATGTGAATACATTATAGTATTAACAAACGTAATATTGATCTGAAAACTACAGTCTAATTCAAACACAACGGGAGGTTACCTACACTAAGAAAAAAATAACATTTTTGAATCTTCATTTTTGCTTCAATCTGTACTCCCACACAGAAGACTCTATCATTTCAAAATGCACTTTACAATTAGAATACAGCATATCACAGCCCTTCTATGGTAGAAACACTTCCAACTGCCCTTGTAATTATTTAAATCAGATGTTTAACAATCTCATGCTTTGTTGTGTGAGATAAGCACAAAATTGTTACTCAAAATTCCAAAGTATTTAAGAAATCAGTGAAGAGTTTGTTATGCTCATGAGAGTTTAAGTGTATGCGTGTATGTACACACTCACCCACATAAGACATTCTTTTAAATTAGCAAGATACTAGGTTTCACGTAAAAATGAATAAGCATAAATTATGTTCATAAGGTCTCAGGGTTTTGAAGATAGAGCTTGCTCAGCTCCAAGGGTGACAGGATGCCTCACTCAGATGTAACCCACCACCTACTTAAAGCATCTGCTCTCAACAGATCTGGAGGACATCAGCAGCCCTGGAGCCACACCAGAGCCACTTTGGTCCTCCTGCCTCTCCCAAGGTTACTAACTTGAGTGTATTCAAGTGATACAACAGTTATGCATCTTCCAAAGCTAAAGCGGTCTCAGTGGTGGCTCAGTTAAAGAGCAGGACAAGTAAACACATTAGAGTAATACAGACTAATCTAAACTAAGGAGACCACTCTAGTCTCTGCATGAGTACATGCACTTAAAGTCACACCTCAGGTGCTATCTACATAGCAGACATAGATGAACTTCTTTTTAAAGTTTGAATTCATCCAGAGACCAATTTAATTTAACCTTTATGTATTACTCCCATAAGCATTCATTCTTCGAATTCATTACTCCTTTTTTCAATTCTGCTTATCCAGTAAATAAAGTCACTAAAAATAATTAAAAGAATAGAGTATTCTTTATCCAAAAGAATTTTTAACTTTCATACAGATAATTTAATTAAATCACATTCTAATCCAGTTAATTAGAGTTCAAACTTGACTCAGACAGCCCTAAAATGTATTTGTTCCATCATCCACATATCCATTTAAAATCCTAAAATAAATCTTTTCATTTTCCACATCTTCTAACAGTAATAATTATAAAACCAGAGTGCACTTTTTTTTAACAGCTATTAATATTTTTTAGAAAAAGTGAGAATGATTATCCCCATTTTACAGGTGGGAAATCTATTTTCCATTTCATTAATGATACCCTCTTTCTCCACATTTCATTAAGTCACTAATAACAGCATAAGGGATTATGAAATACTGCCTTGATAGTATTTGTTGCGTGCACATTTCTTCATTATTTTTGCCCCAGAATAACTTGCTTTAGTGCAGTCTTGAAGAAGCTTTGGGAAGAAATAGAGACTTATTAATGATATTCAAATCTACATGTGACTAACTACAACACAAGTAGAAACTCTCTACCATGTAAAGCCAAACTGAGAAATCCTGAATTAATGAAACTTCATGAACGGCAAGGAATGGCATATAAGCTATTTAATTAACAAGAACTCAGAAAGTGAATGAAAGACAAAACCAACCTATTTTATTCTTCAAAATACTTGACATTTTAAAATTCACCCCTTGAGAAATTTCCAACTCTTAATTTGGTGTGAATTATAGCAGATCAAAAACAAGTGTAATGCTTAACTGCTTGCTCTCTTACAAAAATACAAATTCTGTCTTGGATTCAGCCCATACATAGATATGCATCAATTCCAGAAAATGTGACACTGGCATCATCTAAAGATTACAAGATAAATAGGCTGTTGACCAATTGAACTTTCTGCTCATCTTCACTTTTAAACAACTGAAATTGCTACTGTGGCCACCATAACCACAGCATTTGTGTTATTTCTTTGAGTGCAGCTGTAAAATTGCCATAGTGACCTTGAAAACAGAACTGGTATGGGAGCAGTACAGTAGAAAAAAAGACATGGGAAAAGACAGTGAAGCACAACAATAGTTTTGATATCTCCAAGGAAATTCGGCTTCATTTCCATGCTGCCAATTACAGCTAGCTGAGATTATTGAATTTCACTTCAAGTCTCTCCCATTCTGTGGCCAACAAGATCTAAAAGAGTGTAACACTCTTATAGTGATAAGTGATTTAGTTTCAGGGGGATATGTTAAAGAATATGGCCCAGGCTAGGCTTAGGATGGCAGCACAGACAGCTCTGGAGCTCTGGAATATTACAGCTGCTGACAAACTGGCTTTTTAGATTTGTTCACTATGGAGTTTGCTTTTTCATACCTTTTCATACCTTTTCATACCTCTTCTGCAGTTATCCCAGTTATATTAAAAGCTATTTAAGAAATACAAAAGGAAAAAAATACTAATTGTCCTCTTCATAACTATATTCTGTGTCACTTTTTCACCTTTAAGCACACACTGTCATGCCTATAAAGTCAACTGTTCGGGGCAGAGATTGTTTATGGTATTTTTCATACAGGATTTGCACACCTTTATACATTTTATACAAAACTTACACAATATTTGTTGTTGACATGAAACGCTGTTAGCATAGCTGCTTATTAAATGAACACCTACGTAGGAATCTTTTTACTCAACAATGGCCTAGCTTTGAGACATCACTTCATTCTTTTGACAAGAGTAGTGTGCTTACTCTTAACAGGGAGAAATTCGGCAGTGAAAGTATAAGACTTATTTTTACATGTTCTAATGTCACAATATGGAAACTTACATTTAATCATAACTTTTTTGGCATTTAGTTCCTATCCTAAATAATTTGAAACTGTACACATGAAGACATTTCTGGTTTCTAAAACACTTTCATTTCTTAAAGATTCCTCAGTTCCTATCAGAAAGGATCACCCATTAGTCAACATTACAAAAGCTCTGTAGTTGAAGTAGTAAGACTACTGAATTTGAATCAAGGGCATAGAATGCCAGGAAACTCCTTTTGGAAAAAGGAGTGGCTTCTATAACATCACAATATAATGCAAAGTATTGGCAACGCACTGAAAACACCTACCTGTGCAAACAAACAGAAGTTTCTGTTTATGAGAAGCTGATTTAAGAACAATTTCAAATATATAGATTGATGGGCAACATTTTCCAGCATAGTTAGTTAAAAAAAAAAAAATCTCGTATGAGCACTGACAGTTTAAATTTAGCTGTTATAGTGAATATTAACTTTCTAGAGCACTTCTCTGAATGCATTTATAATCCATTATAATCTAAACTATAACATTAATATTTGTTCCCTCATTCTATCTCTTAGAACTGTAATTTTGTCATCTCTTAGAAGCTGGTATGATTAATGTTTTCCAGAAGTGAAATACTACATGTATTCGACAGCATGTTACTCCTCTTCTGCATCGCTGGTGAAAACTTTATTACTTCTCTAAATAACACGAAGAAAGACTCCTCATCTTCTCCCCCTCCTCCCACCAAAAATTTCCACTCAGGAACTCGTAAATGGAATTGAGAAATCTCACATACACCTGCCATGTGCTCCACAAGTAGAAATCTCAGAAGAGTTGAGATTCTGCCTTTTCCTTAAGGATTAAGTGTCTCACTGTGCCATTAGTCTGCCTGGAAACCTCAGTCTAAGATTCAGTTGGTCTTACTACACACTGATACTACCTCGCTAAGGAAGAAAAACTGGTTGTCAAACAAATATTTTGGTAATAATTTGGAAGGAAAAAAAACATTTATCAGGGGAGTACGATGAGTATGAGATGTCTGAGGATCTGGGAGAATAAAAATAGATCACAACAGGCAAAAATAAGAGGAGGCAATACACTGAGAAGGAGAAAAAAAAGACAAGATTTACGTAAGATTTGTAAGAAAAGACAAATCACAATAAGATTGGAAAAATTACACGAAAAGCAAAATAAATAAGAGGGGAAGATTTTATGACATGCCCCATCTTTCCATATTCTTAACTTCTATTAGTCAAGCCTAATAGCCACAATTCAAATTGTTGGAAAGAAAAACATCGCATTCTAATTTGTTAAAAGAGATTTTTAAATTTTTTAAAACGCCTGGTTAAATTTTCATCTTTAAATTGGAAGACAGTTTAAAAAATAAATATATAAATAAATAAATAAAAAATTAAAAAATAAATAAAATAAATAAAAAAATATAAATATATAAATAGATATATCCTGCTTAGAAAATTTCCTCAAGATCATAATCATTTTCATTCAATACACTTGGAAAGTGTTCAGCAAAAATATTTAAGTTAGTAAAGAAAGCAACTTTATATTTAAGTTAACTCTTAATTTTAGAATATAGTGCTTCTTAGTAAACAGAACTTAATGATGCACTGAATGCTCAGATTAAGTTATTTTCAAAGGAACTGAAATCTAAGAGGATTTGTGACATGGGTCATAAAAAAGTATTTCTAATTTCTTTCTGGATTTTCTTCTGGAGATCATCCTCTGCTCACTTCATTCTTCACCTCTCACCCCCATTTGTATTTGGAAACCAAACTAAATGAAGTATTTTCTCACCTTCCACAAATTTTCCCACCAGATATTACACAATTGCCTCTTTATCCCTCTGATACATTTGAATTATGAGTCAAAAGACAATCTTTGACCTTCACCATAGGAGTTCATATCTCTCTTCAAGTCACTTTATTTCTTCCCAACTGCAAACCTTCTGGAGCACAAGGTGTAAGAAGCCCTTAAGGATTGTTTATAGAGATGTTTATTAACTATAAGGACTGCAGAATATCCACTTTTTATCCTACTTCCTATTTATTCCTACCCTAATCTTGTTGAAACATATTGAGCAAAATATCTTAATAAAGACTTGTGATAATGGCATCCACCAGCTATTTTATATCATAGAACTTTAAATAGACCTGTTCTTATAATCTTCATTACGAAACACTGTTTATCTTAATGTACAACAATGTTAGGTTCTGCATGAATGCAGTTATTTATGGTCTCTAATTTGGATATTTAAATGACAATGGACATTTTCATACATAAATGTTTCACCACATTAATATATTTTCTGTTACATTCCTGGGAGTGTTACATGCCCATTATTTTCATTTGCAATGGAGAACCAAGGCACTGAGATAACAGCTCAAGCATGTCAGTATGTTAGGAAATTGAGCACATGTTCCACCAGCACTGCAGCTGTATAGACTGAAAGAGTTTGTGTCCTTACTATTAAACAGGATTCCCACAGAAACTTTTAGAAATGGTCCTGACAGTGCTCACTCCTAAAGTAACCCCAGGAGTAGTTTATAAAGATGCTAATTAGCACAGAGCAAAAGCATGACAAAAGATTCAAACGTGGTTATGGGTTAAGAGATCCAACTCCAGTGCCCAGACTCGGTCTGCAGCTACATTCAAAATTTGCAAGTACAGCTTTAGCTGAAAAACAAACAGCTGAAAAGAATGTCTGGTCTTTACCATGGGCAAAAGGACAGAATTTTATCCAGGACTGCCAATATACATAAGCTAACTTGCGAGAAGATATGAAGAACAACAGTCTGTCACTGTTCTTAAGCAAAACTGTGGTTTTCCCTTGAGATGATGAGAATGAGCCCTGTGAGAACTCTCAAGAGCAGCTACATCTGATTACTAACATGAATGCAAGCAAGAGAGTTAGCTGAGAAATGAGGAGAAAAGGAAGGTGTTATTCCATTCCTCCTTGTTTAAAAGCCTCCCTGTATAGCAAGGGTGCAGCTGTTGAAATCAAAACCGCTGCTTCCTTCAGAAGGAGCTACAGTGCTTTAGCTGGAGCCAAATCAAGTTCCTTACTTTTACTGAGTTTAACATAGCAGAACTAAGTTACTGTGTTCCTCTTATTTGCTTAAAGAAGCTTTGGAATTATAAATCACAAAGTCTTCATTACTTGGCAAACTGTTAATCAGGAAAAAAAAAGAGCAGCCTACAGATATTCTGACTTCTATAATAATTAAAAAACTATCTTGTTTTTATTCAGATCTTGACTTAGATCAGATTCAAGTTACAAAAGTTCATTTTCCTTGTGTGGTAAGACAAAAGTCAACTCAGGTAAACTTGTAGCTGAACTAAAAATTGGACCTAGGACCCTAGCCTGTAGACTACTGATCCTTTGTCAATAGCTATATTTTATAATCATTTATTTGAGGGATATAATCAATTTCTATCTGATGAGAAAGAACTCCTTTCTTTCCTCTCAGTGCATTTTGACATATTACATGGAACAAACAGGGTACATTTTAACATACTAAATCAACAGTCATTATTCCTCTGTCATAAAGATTACATCACTCCTGCAAACTAAATACTTAACTTACACTTAATAAGAATAATAGGGAGAATCTGAAAAACATAGTCAATACAAAATACTGTCAGTAAGACCTGGAGCAGGCCCAACGAAACTAGACTAAAGTTAATCTAAAGAGAATGTTGACAGGCTCAATACAGTGCAGCTCCTCAGCTGTCAAAGAATAGCCATGTCATGGTCGCATGACTACTCAAATTAGAAAGGTAATATCAAAGCTACTCTGTCAATGGAAACACACCTATAAACTTCAGTCATTTTCAGACCACAGCTGTAAGAAGATGGACCAGGAAGTCAAGAAGTTGATTACAGTACTAAGTTTCATACCTCACTATAAAGTGTCACAACCCATTAAATGTAATGCATTGAAAACATGGAACCTAGACCAATCTTCTACACAGAGACAAATTAACCACAGCACCAGGAAACAATAAAAATAGATATTTCACTTTTGTAGAGAATCAAGGAGCCATAGGATAGCTACGGACTTATCTAAAAAAAAGTCAGTATGTTTTCAAAGGATTCATTTAGATGTATTAATTCCCAGTCAGCTACTGGATTTCACCCCGAAACTAACAATTAAAAGAAATAAGCTCAAATGACCTGTCTCATACACACTGATAGTTCCAATAAACTAATCTGTGACCAAAAAAAAAAAAGATGCTTCTACTCTAGGGTGTATGAGTACTACATAGTCATGCAAAGTCACAAACAAAATATGGTCCTATTACTTTTTCTTATGGTCAGTTCATTCAAAGTATTTCATTTGGACTCTTAGCTCTAATAATACCGTATACCCAGTGCTGCACAACCAGGACTTGGCAATATGCTATATTGCCATCTGGTTTTGTTTACCATAGATTTTAAACTATTAAACATTTATTAAAGACCTTATTGGTTAAACCATCTTCAATAATCATTGTTATTATTTATTAATCATAATACATTCACATAATTACTTACAGCCTCCTTCTAGTACCCTTACTCACACTGAGTAATAGTTTAGACTATGATATATCCCTACAAAACAAACCACAGAGTTGGCTGGCACTCAGCAGAGATTTGGGAAACCAACATGGTTTCTCTGTAGCATTTGCACAAGGTGTAGTCAGTTAAATGATTACATGCACATACACATGTGTGTTTCAGTTTTCCAAAAAGTTCTCTAGGGTTCCAATTATATAAATCTCTAACCAAAATTAATATTTCTAACTTTTCTGATATCATGGATCGGCAGGAAGGGCCAAATTACTGCTGCTGTCATTTAATCAGTGTCACTAACCCAAATTGTAAAAGGCAGGTATGTTTTGTTTCTTAAGATAGTTTCTTCCTGGGGCATTATTCAATGCCTACTGCTGTCTTTGGCCAGTTTATAACACAGACTAGATATATTATAACACAGCATTTCTGCAAACACAAGTACCCGATTTTTTGTAACTTGGAGAACTGAGCATCAAATGACTCACTTTTTAAATTAACCCAAGATGAAGATGCAACCTGCCATAAAATACATCTGAACTGTTTTAAGGAAATCGTGGGTGGGCCATTCAGTAAGGAAATCCCTCAAAAAAATGTATATACACTAGAAAATTTGACTTAATATAATCAGAAGATAAATAGCCCTCGAAAGTATCTTTCTCCACAATACACATAAGCCAGGGAAAGTAAAGATGTATGTATTTAAGAGGAAGGAATTCTGACATTGTACAGATAATCAAGGAAGAGATTATTTTGAGAAAACAGCATGTAACACAATTAAGAACCCTTGAGAAACAAGACATCAAGTCTCTGCTAGCCATTTGTGAATGAAGAAGATATGCTACAGTCCTAATGAGTTTGATCCAGACAAGAGATTAAATAACTCTCTTACCTCAGGCTGGTAAAACTGTAAAGGCCAGAGGGTTTCAACATGTTTATGACATATTGGATTTGTGCTATCACAAACAGATGAGAACTTGAGGCACTAGAAAAAAAAGTTGAAAATAAGTTAGTTTTCCTATTTTCATTCAGTTGTCAAGAATAAATACTAAAGATCTTTTTTTTTCTTAAATAAATTATTTTGCTATCCTCAGCACCGGCTTAGGAATTCCCTTACCAACAAAATCCACCAAGAAAACATTTTAGAAAGGTAAACATGTTATCAAGGTAGACTCAATTGATGTTCACATTTAATTAACATGCATATGAACAGACACTTAGGAAAGGAGGCAAGCACGTAATTTCACTTAGAGAGAAGCTTTTGGCATTCTCCAGGAAGTAAAGCAGACGGAATTTTGCCTACATATAGAAGAACTGTGACCTTTGAGTAGGGGATTTTCTTAGGTAGAAGTGATCTTAGCGGAAACATTCTGTAATTAGAACAAGTAGATGCTGAAAATAATAGCTTGCACTTTTTTTCCATACTTCACTTAGTTTTTATTCATAACTAAATGCTGCATTAAGATTAGAACCAAGCTTCCCTGTTGTAATTAATGCAAATGACAAGTAAAAATAAACAGAAACATCAGGGACTGCATGCATTGTTACAACGCATTTTAATTCACTGTCACTAAATGAAGTAATCTTAATTTCAATCACAAAAAAAAAAAAAAAAAAAAAAAAAAACTTTCCTGAATATTCACATTCAGAACTTATAAGTAATCAGCTTATAACAGCAGGTTAAAACTAAACAAAAATACTACAGCATAACAGAACCTTAACAAACTCTCTCTGATTCAGTCAATTCTGATGCATTTATTTTATGATATTTTAAACAATCAAAAAGGTTAACAATATAAAAAAAGTGATACAGGAGACATAATGACATAGCAACTAATAAAAAGGCACTATAAAGGAAAGAAAAAAGGCCAGTCACCTGTCTCCAAAGATCTAGACTCACAGGGGAACGTAACACTAAAGAGGGATATGCAGAAAAAAATCCTTCCCCAGTGGGGGTCAACCCTTAACTGAGGTCTAAGAGAGGTGCAGCCAGACTCCACCCCTTCTGGTCACACGGCTGAATTGCCTTCACCTGTGCTTCCAGGGCTGACCAGGTCCTTTTCCCAGGTGATCAATCAGTGGTTCAGGCCATGACTCAACAATTCCGACATAGATATGTGTTACTTGAACAAGTTTTTTCTGCTCATTAAAACATTTAACCATCTAAACATCTGATGTTTGTGAAAAAGAGGAATTCTGTAAGGCAAAATTCTTCAGTTACCTTATTCACAGCTCCATACAGCTTTTTCAAGCTTTACCTAAACATCCTTTACTTTGAATCTCTTATTTTAGTTTTTACTAAGCATAACAAAGAAGCATTTATTTACAGGACAGTTCACAAGAAATTCAGCTTTGAAATTCCATTGTAGCCCATGAAATAGATCTCATCTTTTAAGAACTAAGTGAAAGTTTAGTACGTGCTGAGCATCTCTTTGGCCAAGATTTATGTACTCCCATCTTCTCAAAAATCTCTCAGGCTTGGACAATGCAGTATAACTTGCAGTCAAGCATGCTGTCTAGCATTACTACTAATGCACTTGGGATTCAATAAATCATATTTTATTTAGCTGAAAAGACTATAATAACTGAACAGATTCCAATTCATGGAACTTCTAGGAAGCCACAGGAGATGAAGATATTTCTTTAGCTTGTAGTGCTTCCTGTGTTTCAGTTTTATACCCATGCTAGAAGGGTTTCCCTCTTCTAAAAGTAGCAGTCTGGATTAAACAGTTCTTGATTTGTGACTTGATTGGCTGTAGATTTGCAGTGCGACTTTGGGCAAGACTCTTTGAACTAGGTTGATCTCAATTAACTTCAGGATTCTTTGTCTGCTGGCAGCATTTGCCCTGTCTAATTTTCAGCTTCAGCATATATATGTTGTCCTGACCCCGGGTTGTGCCAGTGACAGCAGTCCAGAGGGCAATATGAAAACTAAAACAACTAAGGAACCCACCTCTTTATGCTTTAATCTTCCACCTGACAAAAGCAGAGAACAGAAATCCCATCTTTTCTAAATATATATTCTGAAAACAAAAATGTAACTTAGAGATTAGGAAATGCAGTAATTATAGAAGTAACACAGCAGTGATAATAGAAAATCCACCTTTTATTACATTATTATAAAGAGACATTTCTTGACTGTTGAATCAAATTAGAAATAAAGATTTTTGTCCTGTTCCTAAATGTATTTGGCAAAGATTAGGTAGAATTCATCAAAAATATGAATGACACAAAGAGCTCTGAAAAAGTATCTTTTCTCATGTGCTATTTGCTATGAATATTTAGTTTCTTTATGGCTGTTTTTCACTGAGGTGTTTCTAACATTATTTACAGACCATGCTCCAAAATATCCTGGCCATTTAATTTGTAGAGTAATAGAACAACAACAACAACAAAAACTATTAGTAAGTTTCATATTGGCAGCTGGAACTCTATATAGTAGCTATAGTATGTTTCTGCACTCAATTAAATGGAAAATGCAGAAATCAAGTAATTAAAAAATGTATTGTAATACACATACACCAGAGGGCAGAATGAAGGCCGTTTTTGAGATTTCCTGGCTTTGAGCATACAGTGCAGCAGCACAGCTGAACAGTGAGCAAAAGGTTTTTTTGCATTTATAAGAGTATTTATAATTCCAGTCAGAAGTAGAATCTTCCTAATTGTCTTATTGGCAGATGTAATCAGGTGTTAAGATAAATACAGAAATGCTGCTGTAGTAAGAAGAAACTTAAAACATCCTTTGCAATGAGTTAATAAGTCAACAGCCAACCTTAGAGAACTTGCTTGTAGACAGCTCTATCCAAGCCTGTCTAATCAGAGTAAGGATTGTAGGAGTCACAAAAACAACAATACTTATTTTAAAGGAGAGTTAGAGAGACAAGTTTTTCTGAATCACTTCAGAGTGGTTCATAATACTTGGAGTGCTGGACAAAGCATCCCACTTGATAGGGATCAATAAGCTGGTGTGATTGCAGCTGTCAAGAATAAAAATTTAAAATGTGCATTTCTAAAAGGACTTATAATATCCTCGTGTTCTAATGCACTTTTTGGTAATAATTTTTGAAATTTTGATAAGTAAGTATAAATCCGAATTAAAAAAAATAGCTGAAGCCAAAGGAAAAGACTGTTAAGATTTGATGTAAAAGTTTTTGTAAATTTTTAGCACGTGAATTTTAAAATAACATTTAGAAATTACTAATTCTACTGATGCAAATCACTTTGTCAAAAGCCACTGGTTTAAGAACTCAAGGAATAGAAGAAGATTTGCTTTTCAGAAGATACAACTGGAAGTTCCTAATCACAGCTCAGTTTATCTTCTTTACTTGTTTTTTTAAAGCCAAATATTAAACCTGAATGCACTTTATTTTGGGACTAGCGGCATAGTACCCATAGCTTTGTCCAAGATATTAGTATATGCTCTTCTAGTCTTCTCCTGGAGAATTTAAAATTAAACCTGAAAAATTAAAGGTGTTTCCTAGAGATGAAGTGTTAGCTTTATCCTCATCACATTTTTTCAATACCCCATGACATGACATTTTCCTTAATATGCACCTGCTTGCTAGAGACACCTGGTCAATTATATAATTGACATAAATTTTATTATATCTAACATGAAAGAATATCTCTGCTGAGTACTGCCATGTTAGATCCCTCACCATGGGTGAGAACTGGGAGGTTCTACAAATATTTCCATTCTCCAGTGAGAAGTCTCCTCAGACCTACAGCTGTTTTGTCAATTCTTCAGTCTTCCATGAAGCATGTTATAAATCCTATTGGCAGCAGTAAGAACATGAGAAATATTTTGTGATGTTGTGTATGATTGCACAAATATATACACATACAGGGACTTAGTCCAAATTTGAAACACTAAGTTTGATGTGAAGCCCAGTAAAATTAATGCTAGTTTATGTATTTTTTTTCAGTTTCTTTATAACCAGTCCTAGCTAACTTATTCCATTACAAAATGGATCAATTCACAGAAAGAGTGAGCTTTGGTTTCTCTCTTGACATGCTACATAAGAGTGATAACTTCTATCACAAAGTATATCTGAATCTCCCAATAAAAGTTTATCCTGCTGTTCAAATCTCATGATAAATACTGCAGGCTGTCCACTGAGAGCATAAGCTTAGTTGAATAAGGTCTCCATGAGACACAATTTAGAACAGTAAGAATGTCTGACAATAAATGTTGATTGTTTTAACAAAAGAGCACATGAGATTACAACGACAAATGAATTTGTCCTAGGTAAAATACTACCTTTTTCTTCTAACCATTTCTTTAAAATGTACATATACATATGTCCAGACAATTTTGCCTGTCAAAATTTTAGAAAATTTCACAGATTTCATAAAACAATACATCAACAGAAGACCTGTATTTCCAGGGAGTATACTATCATGAAAATTAAGTTTTTGTGTATGTGCAAATCTTTATGTGGGTATGTGAGCTACTAAATCACGACCTGAACCTCTGATTGATCACCTGAGGCGAGCAATGAGTCAGCCATGGGAGCACAGCTGAAGGCAATTCACCTGTGCTGCCGGAAGGGGTGGAGCCTGGCTGCACCTCTCCTAGACCCCCCCATTTAAGGGCTGACTGCCACTAAGGAAGGCTTTCTCTCTGGAGATTGCTCCTATTTGAACCTTTTCCTGTAAGCCCAGGACACAAGTAAGGTTTTTTTTATGCACTTCATTTCTATTCCATTATATTTTCCTGGAGCACCCAAGGGACACCTGGAAAAATGAGATAGCACCGCCTCCTTAGGTATGCCTTAGCACCTCCTGCTGTGGTGTATGTAAGAGAGTCCTCTCTGGCTGCAATCAATTCTCCAGTCATTAAAGGTACACAGTTAAAATTGAAATGGTGACAAGGGAAAATATATTTCAAATTCTGAGCTACACTCCTAAATGTATCTTAGGGATGCTATAATCTATCCTTTCCCCTCCTGTCAAAAACTTCAGGGTCAGAAGGACTCAAGGAAGGAATGTTAGAAACAGAGGAGGCTCAAATAGCAGCTTCAGTATTGATCTCTCCCTAATAGGCCACCACTAGAAAGAGGAAATCTGTGGAATGCTGCGTGGTTCTGTTACAATGCACATTACCTTCTCTGAAATGGTAATTTACAGCCAGCCACTATGAGAGGGAAGAGAGGGCAGAGAGGGCACAAAGAAAATGCTTAGTGCTTCAGCCTTTTCATTAACTTCTCTGGGATCCAGGTAAACCATAAAGGGCCAGAAGACTCAAATGTGTGCCACTTAGAGACAGGAGAACTAAGTCTCCCAGTGAAAAAAAAGAAATCAATCTGTAAACACTCATGGAGCAAAGAATTGCCTTTTTTTTTTTTTTCCTCAACAAGTCTTATGGAATAACATTCATATCTTTCTGAGCCATTAGGACCCCCTGCTTTACTCACTTAGAAGCATTAGTGAGATAAGAAAAACAATGGTTTTTTTTTTTGTGGGAAAAAACAGATATTCTTGGCAATTACAGTAGAAGTAGATACATTTATTTCAAGTGCACAATGTAATTACATGATTTAATTGATGATGTATTATTTCAGACTTAACATATTTTTGTCTTTAATGTATAATCAGTTTATACTAAGGCAACTGGTGGGGAGAAAATACAAGTTTTTTTCAATGTCACTTAGTTCCATTTATTGAAATGCAAATTCTGACAATATCCAACCCAGATTTGGCAGCCCTCTTAGGTCAATAAAATTATTTTTAAAAGAATTAGAGTATTTATTATTTGTGCCACCAAACTGTCCTTCTCACCGCTCAGTACCTGCAGTAATGGAGGAGAAAAGAGTTGGGCTTTGCTTATTCCTGAAAGATGAGTGAGTAGGGTTAAATCTGATAACTTGTCCTCCAGTCCAAGAGGCTTCCAGATAAAACCACATCCCTCTGCTGAATCAGCTGGACAATCCATCTGGATGTACTAAGAGCCCACAGACTATTTCTTTGGACAAAATGTTTCAAATGCAGATTTCAAAGCTCTTTACAAATGATTACAATTATCTTCACTTTACACACAGGAAACAAAAACAACTGGGAAAGATGTCTTCTAAGAATGAGAACAGAAGAAGAAATATTTCCTTCTTAGTTATCGTCTAGTACAGCTTCTGCTGTGCTAGAAACTTGAAAGTTGTTGGAAGCCGTCTCTCTTCACAAAAAAGAAAAAAAAAAAAAGGAGAAAAAAACACCCCACACAAATGAATGCATCTTTTTAGCGAACAAGCAGTTTCCAGCACATACCAGTGCTGCATGTGGATGGAAGTGTACAGCTTCTTATACTCAGAACAAAGATGAAGGAGCTAATCTCCTTTGGGAGCAGTAGATACACTGGCTTTAGTATATTTTACTCATTTATGCCAGGGGATTCGACTGGTGTATATCTACCACAGACAATATACCATTTTCTGAGGTCTGTAAGTCTCTTTATATAAAATTTCTATATGAAGAGGAAAAAATCTCCCCCAAAATCTACCTGTTCCAAAGTGAAGGTAGAAAATCATCTTTACATGTATCCATAGTCAACCTTAATTTTGCAGAGACTGTGTAAAATTTGTAAAAAAGAAATCTGTACCAATCTGTGAAAACTTTGTGGAAATAAAAGCTAAACTGAGGGAGAAAGCTAACAGTGAATATGACTTTCTCTTGAAAAAAATCTTGACAACAGAAGACTTTTTGTGCTGGAAAGGTAATGCTTTAGGTGACCTCATAAGTCTTTTCCACACCCAGCATCTGTGCTTTTGTAAACTTCCAAGATAATCTGTACTTCAAATAGGCCATGGGATCCAAAAGGAAGTGGAGTATTACCTTAGCTGATTTTTTGTGGCTTTCTTTTTGGGGGGGAGGGTATAGAGTAAGCAAGATGTCTCATTCCTCAGTAATGTTTCTATTTTTTCATCAGCTTAATTTTTTATACATAGAGAACAGTTTTAAATCTATTGACAATGTTAAGCCAAACTTAATGTGCACATTTCACTGCACATCTCTTAACACTAAAGTATGTGAACAACAGTTCTTTTGGTTTAACTCCCTTCATTGTCTCTGTTCTGCCTGCAAAATGGAAGCAGGTTTGTGACATTCGAGCCACCATAATGAAATATGACAGCATAGGGGCAGGAATCATTTTAGTACTATGGCAATGGACAAACAGTGCTCATTACTAGTAGTTTTAGGCTTTCATTCAAGCATTGGAAGCACATTTTAGTTCTTCCTTCTTATGCAAACATTTTAGTGATTTTTGGCTGGCTCCATCCTGGCTGGCTCAATGAGGTGCAAATTAAACAGCAGTTCCGTGGGCCAGGAAGATCTCCTGCTTCACTGAGAAATAAATCACTTGATGATGACAGATTGCATTTCCACTGCCACCATTTCCCTCAGCCATGGCAGGGCACAGTATGTTTGTATTCAGTCCAGGGATCTCAATCATACACTCATGGTCTCCCAGTACTTAGTAAGTCAGGTTTATGAAAGTTTAAGGCAGATGTCAGTTTAGTCCCTCTACTTAGAATTGTCTGACAGAAGCTGCAAAACCAACACTAGCTTTTACTAATACTCATGCAAGACTTTAATTGACATACTGTTCAAATCAAGATAGATGTTTATTTAACATACTGGCATGTTAAGTAATTACTTGAATCTCCCAATTGCTATACTTACGTTGATACCACTTAAACGATTTTCTTAAGTGAAATGTAAATTATCCTATAATTACAATTGTCAGGATTTATAACAAGCACCAGCATAGATGGGAGAGTCTTGGGAAAAAGTGATTCTACTGTAAGGCAGTCAAATTAACTAGCAGACCAAACAGGACTTGTGACTCAACTTCAGTTCTACAGCTAATATTCTATTAATGTTAATTTCTCTTTCAGAAATGTTCCTGTTTTATTTTCACCCAAGCCAGTAAGGTTAATTATTGAGCATTTAACTCCTATAAAGCAAGTTCTTGTTTTAAATGTTAACTGGAATAAATTGATACTTTCAGGATAATCTTTGACCTAAAAATAATATTTAAACTAGAGTAGATACTGAATAGGAAAGCAACATTCTTTCATTGTCTTTGTTCTTCTGGATCTTAAGGAAAAAGTTGTCTGTATATAAGCAGCCCCAAAGAAATGAATGTTAAAACAGGAAAATGTAGTCACAGAATTTAAGAAGAATTCATATATTTAGAAAGGGCCTGTTATCCCAGCCAGAATCACTTCTATAGTACACCTGACCAGTTTGTCCAGCCTGCCCTAAAAATCTACTGGACATGAAGATTCACACAATTTCCCAGGCAAAGTATGCGAGTATTTCACAGCCCTTAGCAAGACCTTTCTATCATCTCATCTGATTGCTTGAGATTCATCTTGGTTCACTCAACAAGGATATAGAGCACAGAAAAATGCTTCATCTGTAGCAGCCCATACATACAGAAGATGGTTACCACATCAATCTATGTTCTCTTTTTTCAATGGGATCAACATCCGCACGTCACGATACCCCTACAGCATCTTGGAAAGTTTGAGCTCTTTGCTGGCTTTTGGGCTCTTTCAGATGTTTTGTCTCTTGGAATAAAAGAGTAGGCACAGCACAAAGGTAACATCTGAAAATTCGCCATAGTTTCAGTATGTGTAAGCTGTGAACTAATGTGAACAAGTGCTCAGACTGAAAATTGTATGCTATGCCTAAAGCAGCTTAATCTCTCTGAACATAGATGGGAAATTATGGGATAAAAAATGAATTATATTAAGGAACAAGAGTAGTAAAATCAGTTGATTAAGCTCAAGCAGCAAAAATGAAAACAAATTTTGTGCAAAATAGGAACTGTGGATGTATTCACAGCATGACTGGTAACACCCTAGAAACATATTTTCATACAGATGAAGCTAGAAAGCTTGAAAAAGAACCCATTAAAAATAAAGGTCCTAAAATTAAGTGAGGAAGTAATCAAAATGAGGAATTAGTATGAAGGTCTCTATAACAAAAAGAGAACTATAATTTAAGAAAGCAGTAGTTTTATGAAATTGGATATCAATATTCCCCACCAGTGGTTGCAATTTACCAAGACTGGTTCATTTTTCCAGTGAAGTCCTTAAATGACACACACCTGTTGGTCATTTCCTATTTCTTCTGTTTTGCTGAAATAAATGTTTGCTGACTTGGCAACATTTTGGAAAAAAATAACTCCTGTAGTGAAAATAAGTTACGAAAAAGTTATTTCTATCAATGCAAGTCAGATTCCTTCATTCCAAAGCCACAACCACAGCAAGAAGTCTGAAAGCTAAACCGTGCAAACAAGAATATGTTCAGTTCCATCCAACCACTTAATAAATCTAAATTACAAATAAAGCATTAATTGCCTTCTGACATAACACATTCTGAGATGTTCAGAAGAGTCTGCATTGAAGAATGACAGCTTCAAACACTTTACATCCTCTCAAGAATGCAATACTTTGTTATACACTCAAAAGTAGCAGCAGCTATACTTTTGCTGAGAGTTTGGAGATTTTTCACTGGTCTTTTATTCGTAATTATAGTTGTCTTTCTCATGCCTGTGATACAGTCACATTCACTGCCTACTAATTCAAGAGGTATCCCTACATTTACTTTCAAATCCTACCTGGTGTATGTTACAGCTTTGATAGTGTTTTCCCCTCCAAAAGTATTTTCAGGCGGGTACTAAAATAAGTTGTTTTTCATCAGCTACTAGCAGGCTTCCACTCTACCCTCTGCAACCTATTTACCACTATAGTGCTAAGCTTTTATCTAGACTCCAAAAACAGAGAAAGCTGTGCAACAATACAAAATGGTAAGCATCTTTGAGAGTCCTCTTTCCAAAGACTGCAGCCAAACTGACTTCAAAACCAGACACAGATCTGAGTGACCTGATCCAGCTTGTAGAAGTCTCTTTTTATTCTATAATTCTATAAATTAATTAGAGTCCTTCCCCTTTTTTCTGGAAATTTGCACCTCCAGGTTTGAGAAGTTTCATGCCAGTTTCATCTATAAGAGTGAAAGATATTTATTTAGCCAGAGAAAGCTCACCAAATTCATAGACACCTAATGCTTACCACAAAGTTTTTAAAACCATATTTATTAGTTCTTTACAGCTGACTTTCTTGTTGGGCAGGGAGAGTGAAAAGCCTCTGTAACTGCCAGCTACAGATGTTTACATTATCCAGGGAATTGCAAATTCCCTTTAATTGCTAATGGCAATTCAGCTGCTTGAGGAGTAAAACAGAGAGAGTAAGATCAGTGGTTACTGCTTGTTCTTGCTCCTCCATCCTAAGGGAAAACAAGCTGCTGTGAACACAGGCAGGGCAGTACAAGGATAGTTAGTAAAAAACTGAAAAATCACAAAAAGTTTGAAACGTGCTACTATGCTGCGGTACCAAGTTTACTAGAAAAATTGTGCTATAGAACACAGATTTCAATAGAGCAGATTGTAGTTTCCTTATATATAACCACATGTTTTGACTCATAGAATAAGCATATAAGCTGAGGCAAATTTTCATGTTTGCAGTGAATTTGCCTTCCTTGCATGTCTGTTTCACACACCCATATGGGACAAATTGCTGTCATTTGCTTTCTTCTTGTAAACTTCTTAGCAGGCAAAGTCTTTGCAATTGAGAAGTCTGAGAGGGGATGTTACACCTGTTTATAAACAAAAGAGTGGGAACCAAATATATGGAGACAGGCCCTCTTCAGTGTTGTGCAGTGACAGGACAAGTGGCAATGGGCACAAACTGGAGCACAAGAAATTCCATTCAAGCAGACTGAGAGTGTTAGAGCATTGGAACAGGCTGCCCAGATAGCTCGTGGAATCTCTTTCTCTGGAGATATTCAAGACCTACCTGGAAGCTTTCCTGTGCAACTAGCTGTAGAGAACCTGCTTTATAGCTGGAGTATTGTACAGGATGATCTCTAGACATCCCTTCCAACCCTTGCTATTCTGAGATTCTGTGTACTAATAGCAAGTCTTGAAAGCCTTTACAAACCAAAAAATTTGTAATTACTGAAAAAAAACATTCTTCCACCGGAAGGTATCTCCATGAAAAGTATATTATAGGTTACACAGCAAAACAACACTGTAGCTCAATTTCTGAGTTGTTTTGTAGGGAATCTAGGAGTTGATATCAGTCACTTAGTTCAAGATGTAGATGTAGTTATGCCTGCTGCCAATACTGGGAGTTTTATCATAATATTCATTAACTATTGCGTTTATCGGATAATTTACACCCACGTAACTCATGGCACCCTGGTTAAGATTTTACAGAGGCTAATTAAAACCTGAAATCCCAGAGGGATTATCATCAGCAAATCCCATCCCCCCTGATCTAAGGAGTAGGTTTGGATTCATAGATGTCCTTAGCACAGTCATTAGTGATTCAAGCTGGCAGTTTCAAGTACTCATGAGAATGGCTAGTACCACCTTCTGTCAAATTAAACAAAAGCAAAGTCCATAAGGAAAGTGGTCAGACCAGAGTGTGAAGCGTTTGACCTTACAGCTTTGTTTTCCTTCTCAAATGGTTTAGCTTTCCCCTGGTATCCAGTCACTGCCCAGGTCATTAAGGTAAGTTTTAGAGTGTCTCCCTTGTTCTTCAATGGCTCTTTTATCCTTTCACTCACACGCATCCAGATGCGGATACAGAGTCAGGAACGTGAGAGAATTCCAGGTAGCATTAAAAAATGAGATTTTAAGAGAAAGCAGAAATAAAGGAAGATTCCATTGTAGGAATGTAGCAAAATTCAAAAGAGTTAGGGAGACCTCCTGAGCTACCAAAACAGGAAATCATATCTAGGACATAAATGCTTTTTTTTTTTTTTTCAGTTAAAAGAATTATCTAACAACTGTAATTTTTCATTGGTGTCAACTATTGGTGTGGGCTGGACATCTTGCAATGTAGTAGGAGAATGTTTCTACTGGCAGATAAATTCATAGAATGTCATTTTTAATTTCTAGTGCCACAAAATTACCAGTCGAGCAGGACTCCCTTGTATGAATGTAGTCTTCATTTCAACATAAACTTTGCCTAAATTAAATTCATGGCTTTCAGAAGATACCAACATAGTATTCTGGAGAGAAAAATTTCACAGACTGAAAAATATCAGTTCTTTCAGTTGGTTTTTTATTATTATTATTTTATTTAAGGCAGATGTGTCAGAGCCCTAAATATCTTCTGGCTTGTAAGTAATATTGCTCAAGCAGGATTGTGGGAATACAAAACACCATCATACATTTTCAGTCATCAATTATTATTACAATCATACAAAGGAATAAAATAAAAATATATATAAATCTAAAGAATCTTCCATGAAATAAATGGGATGTTCTCCCAACAGAGCATGAATCTTAATGTGTTTTCTTTTATATATCTAATTTTATTAAAGCTTTCACAGGTGCTACAGTTGTCAGACTAGAAAGTAAATATTAATATATTAACAACTTGTTCAGAATTGTAAGATCTGTCTGAAAAGCAAGCAAACAACTTCTGTTACAATTTGCACATTTCATATGTGCCAAGATGCTTAGGTTATAGGTCAGAATACAAAACACAAACAACCCAAGTCAGGAAGGAGCTCAGTCAGATGTTACTTTAGGAGAAGTTGTAGGTGGGTGACTATAGAGAGAATAGAACCAAAATCTCCTCAAAGGGACACAGTATGAAGATGTGGGGCAACAAACAGAAGTCACAGGAAGAAAAGTTTTAATTAAATATAAGGGAAAAAAATTGTCAGAATGAGTAAAGTCCAACTTCGAAGTAGATTGTCCAGAGAGATGGTCATTGTCCTTAGAGACCCCCAAAACTCTCTTAAATATGACCACAGGACTGCTTTGAGCATGGACTCACTCATGGACTAACTGCAAGTACAGACCTGCTTTGAGCATGGCATTTGGGCCAGATGACCAAATGCCTCCCAGGCTGCATTATTTCACTATACAATCTAGAGATGTGCAGAGCCATTTGCATAAACACAGTGATATATCAGAGCTAAATGGCTGAATTTAAAAGACAATAATAAATACCCATGTTCATACCTCTTACAGGATTTAAAATAAAAAAAAAAAGAGGGGGCGAGGGGTGGGGAGAGATTCAGAAATTTTGATTTATAAAAAAATCAGATTTCTGAAGTACAAAAGGTAAGAAAATAGTTCACAGATTATCTCTGTTTTCTTTGGGACATATAGTACAAGCAGAATTCCCAGCTGGCTAAAGTAGCAAACATGAGGATGTAGAGAAGCAGTAATTACACATTAGCTCAGTTAAACTAATTCATATGGGACTACATCACAAGAATTGATGAAATAAATTGAAGTGTATTAAATGATGGAGGAACTAGTAAACATGTAACTAGTAAACATGTAACCCCTGTAAGCCCACCTTTGTGATCTTCAGCCTGGATATGAAAATGTAAGTAATGTACAGATATGTAAATGTACAGTAAAAATGAAGAGACTTCAAAACATATTAGATATGTCCAATCTGTATACAGCCCATAATTATTTTTCAATAGTGATTAAATTGACAGTAAAATCAGCAGAAAGTGAATACAAACATCAACCAGCTTAACTGCCTCCACCCCCCTGTCTTGCAAGAAAACACCAGTATCACCAGTATTTTCATTTTTCTCTTTTTGTGGCACTGTTCCATGCTTGTTATTACATTTCTTCTTAGAGTTTACTGTAACTGAAATTCCTAGTCTGTGTATTTTCTGCCAAAGTCTAACATGTTTACTTAAAGAAAAACATTTAAATTGCTTCCTTGGGTAGGCATCCTCCCACTCTTAGCACAATAATTTCAATGATTTACTGTTCTAGCTAGGACTTTTTCCCTTTATTACGCAGGTAAATGTCAAGCAGCAGTCCTGGCCTGCACACAGCAAATGCATGTGGGCTCTGCTTGTAACAAATTAATGATGTATGTTTGGTTAGAAACCATTTTCTGAATATTCATTTTCTCAGAAGGATTGGATTCTTTCTGCTGATTTCAGCAGTCTTTGTTTTCGTCCACCAACTACTGTTATAATCTACTAAGTGTGACATCCTGAATCAAGGGTTTGACTGACTCTAACAGAGTTCTGTCAACACTCAACTCACTGAAAAAACTCATGGAGATAGCATGGTATGAAATAACATTTGAGATGTTAGTAAGTTAGGACCTTGATGTGGCTGTTCCCAATTGGTGAAAAATGGCACATATATGTAACTATAGAAAGGAATGCAGGAAGAAGGGAGAACTAAGCAGGTGATAATTAACTTAGTGAACAATATAGCAAACAGAACTGTAATTTTTTAACAGATCTGAAGTGGAGAGAAAGGTAACTTGTAAAATCTTATTAGTGAGCATTTTAACATATAGAGTTCCAATGGAAGAACAGCTTCAACAAGGGCAAGTCTCACTGAGTAAAATCTTATTGACCTCTTATTATCTCCTAAGTTGCGGTGACAAGCTGGATGTTCCAGGGAGAATGGCAAGCCATGAACTGAAAAAACTGTGGAAATGTACTGAGATGTGAGTAAGCTCTCTTCTTCTAATCCCTACCACTGAATGTCTCTGCCATGCAACCCTTGGACTTACACAGCCTGCACTAATTCACCGCCTGCTCAGATGCCATGCTTGATGCTGTTTATTCCTGTGGTTTTCAGGATTTTATCGTATCTCAAATGTTATTTAGGAGGGTTGCTCTGAAAGTAACATCTCCTATTTAATTATGTTGGTCCACAATATCAAAGACATGGTACTCCAACCTTCTATGATCTTTGTGTCTCTCATCTGGACCCACTCCAACATCTGCAATTCTGGAGTCCCCAGAGCTGGATGCAGTAGTAGGGTACTTCTCTGGAGAGGAGTACAGGGGGAGAACCACTTTGACAAGCTGCTGGCTACTCCTCACTGTTGGTTTTCAAGACTGAAAGTGCACAACAACAGTTCACATCAAGCTTTCCATCCACCAGTACACCCAAGTCCTTCTTTGGAGGGCTGCTCTTAATATACTTCTCACCCAGCCTGTATTCAAAATTTGGGATTGTCCCAATCCAGATGCAGCACTCGACTCTTTTCTGAATTTCATGATGTTCACTTGGGCCAGCCTCTCAAACCTGTCAAGGTCCCTTCCCTCTGATACATTAATAGCCATTTTAATCCTGCAAATTTTCTTGTGTATCAAACCTGCTGTGCTCCATGGCAATTGCAATTGGAAATTCCATCTGGGCACAGACAAAGCTGAATCTTCTTGACAGAACGAGCATAAAACTCAGAAATTTGTGCCCATTCTCCAGGGATTTCTACTGCAAATTCCTCTCTCTTAACATAAGGAAAATCTTGGTAAAGCAAATTAAATTGAAACAGTTCAGGGAATAAGACCCATTAGTTATGAGAACACTGACTCTAACTGCAACAAAGATTTAGTAATACCATGAAAGAATGAATCTTTATCTTAAAACATTACCTTCGTGGTTGGTTGTAACCATAGTTATTTACAAAAACAAACCTTCAAAGGCAAATATCTGAGCACTTCATTTTTCTAAACCCTTTTCAGAAAAAAAAATTATAATTTTGATTTTTACTTCAAATCCTTAGAACGCTCATTATGAAAAGAAACATAGCACAGCAGGGTCCTCACACAGTATGTTGATTACAATTCTACAGTATTTGTTTAAGACTGAGAAATATCTCTGGCATAATTCCAGCCTATTTCACCACTGCCTGCATTCAGCGCAATCTACAGTACTGCAGAGATTAAAAAGACTGAATTTGGGGTACATTTAACTTGCTTCTTTAATTATTGAGGAGAAAACAGTTGGTCACTAGAGGCTGATAACATTCCTACTGTTAAAGGCCTTTTTATCTCCCATGGTAATGAGATATTTTATGTTTAATATAAATAATTATCCCTACATAATGCTAGGGTTTTTATATATGCCAAACTTTGTATTAATTTTAATTGAAAAAACAAGTAATTACAATACCAATACAGTGTGACTTTGCAAAGATGATAAATCAAAAAATGCTGATAATTAAATATTACATGTGATGCATTTGACAGTATTCATATTTATAATTAAAAATAATCAGAAATAAAAAGCAGCAAATGAAAATCCAGACATACTACTGTATTATGTTTGTCTTCTTATAAGGTCTTGATTTCTCTTATGAAATTATTCATATAAAAGCTTGTAATTAAATATTACAATATTTAATTTTTAAGCACATGATCAGACAATTACAGGCTTTATTCCTAGTATCTTACATCCTTTTTTGCTCTGGCTGATCCCACATGTCTTGCAGAAAGAAACTGAATTTTTTCAGCAGTGTGATTTACAGCTCTCTGGTAATCCGGTAATTGAATAGTTTGTGCATGGCTAAGCTGTTATGGCAGTTCATCACTTCTATTTTTTTTGGGGGGGAAGCTGTGTTTTTCTTTTAGTACTTTCTAATATGTAAAGATTTGTAGAGTTCTACTGCAAAATTTAATTTAGATATTTTCATACCTGTTTTTGTATGGGAAGTATACTTTGATAACATTTTTGCTTTTAATATACATCATACAATCTCTTAGATTACTTGAGGGAAGTTTAAGGAGAGATCCCAGCTTTCAGAATATCATGCTATAAAGTTAAAGCATAATGAATTTTGCTACATTCCTGCCAAACTGGCTTTCAGAAATGCTAAATCTCCAATTATACTAGTTCCAGTGAAAAGCAAGTAAGCTTTTTCTTCCCCCCCAAAAAATCAGTAAGTTATGCATACATGTGCTTTCAAACAAACATTCATAAATATCCCATAAAAGCTCAAGAATAAAAACAAATATGACAAATTGAACTAAATCTGTTAGCCAGTGTGCAATATGTACTTGCAATGGCGCTAACATCATAAGAAAAAATTTAGCATCAAACACCACCAGCTCTTTTTCTTGTTTTGGAGTTTCAGATAACACATTGTTAATAGCTGTAATGTCATTGGTGAAATGAGTGAATGCATGCATGTGCATCCGTGTAAAAATGTGTAGTAATAAGGATGTAATAACTCTGTACATGCTCATATACACAAAGCATATCTTGCTATCTTTTCTTAAAAGGCTTCATGGCTCTGAATATTTTTGTTTTTTGAAGCCTCACAGACCTTTTCCCTTTCTTCATTTCTCTCTCTCCCAAGGGTGAAGGGCATGAGGGCACGTATATTGCTGACACGAAAAATCTTGGTTAATGAAAATAAGCTGAGCTAAAGATTCTAGAAGTATACCTCAACGCTGAAATGATATGTATTTGCTTTCTGTGCATTTCAGCACCAAATGGATGAAACACTGGTGCCAGTAACTGGAGTGTAGATAAGGAACAGATCAAGATCTTTTCGTGTGGAAAGACTGCATTAGCCTAGGGAACAATAGTCTCCAGATACTGCTGAGGCACAGCGTAAAGAGGAAATATAATTTAAACAAGTGAGAGCGGGTGTATATTACCCACTGACCTACTGCCACTGTTCTCAGTTCTTAACCTTTAAAGAGAAACATCTATTTACTGGAGAACAAAGGAATGATCCTAATATAGAAAAGAATGTGGCTTTCTCAACCTACAATAACATGCGACTTGTGTTCATAGAGCATTTTTGACATAAATTAATACATACACATATGAAGTCTGTCATTATTAATTTTGTTTCCTTCTGTGAAAAATTAAAACAAAGTCCCAGTGCTAGGGTATTAAATGAATTCCTCACACAAGAGAAGCAGTTTTTCCAGTGTTGCAGTCATACTACACAGGCACACTTTATTCAGTGTCATGTTTTATCATCACTATGTGCATTTTGTTTTTCCACTGTAGTGCTCTGGTCTCCTGCTTCCAAGCTGACCCAAAGGGTGCATTTATATTCAAGGTCCAGTCCTATGCTGCTATACATATCCTCCATTATAGGCTAGCAACTAGCAGGGACAGCCTTTGCTCAGGTAAGGGAATCCCTAAGAATTTTTCACATTGCAGTTCAGATCACTTTAAATACATCTTAGGGTTATTTTTATATATTTACATATACATGAGGCAGGGTTGAGGAGGTGGCAAAGTTTCCAACAGAAACATAAGCAGATTCACCTGATGGAGGAGGTTTTCCCCAAAGGCCTCCAGACTTCCTACAGACTGGGCGGAAATGCCTATCTCCAAGTCAGGTGGATCTGCTAAGCTTGAGTTCGATACAGACCAAAGCATTTGTACAGCTACCTGAAAGGAGGTTGTAGCAAGATAGAGATAGGACTAGATGTAATGGCCTTAGTCTGCACAAGGGGTGGTTTAGGACAGATATTAGGAAAAATTTTTCTCAGGAAGAGTGGAACAGGCTGCCATGCTCCAGTGTTGGAGTCAGCATCAGTGAAGGTGTTCAAGAAATGAGAAAATGTGGCACTGAGGGACATAATGATGTTAACGGGATGACATTTCGACCAGACGATTTTTTTTCCCCCGCCCCATCTCTATGTTTCAATGAAAAAGAATACAAGACAAAGCTTATGTCTGGGACTTCATTATATTGAGGTTTTATAGATGCATGTCATGTATATTTCTGTAGAAAATGGATGACTGCCTTCTCTTTTTCAATTATATTCAGTATTAATAATAATAGTACATCTTGTGATTACTTTTAATGAAATTATAAAAGTAACAGAGAACATTAACCTGGAAACATTGACATCAACAGGCTTACTTACATGACTAAGTATTGGGTACCACAGAAGTAATTTGTCTGTTAATATTTAACCTATCAGCAATGTATCACCTTAAAACAAGAGTCTGTTATTGAATATCACTCATCTTGAGGCAAATTTTTTGTGTTTGTTCTCCACATTATCCTCTAAAGACCCCTTTGAGATGACCTTCTTCCAGCACCACCTGCTACCAGAAAAATGTTAATACATACATATTACTTTCTTAAATTTTCATATGAAGCTAACATTTTCAGTCGGTAAAGTAATATAGTCCACAAATATGACTGGCCATGCTTTAAGAGGAGAAAACCTGTAACCCCATGAATTTAATATTTCACATTCAAATACTGGTTTCTAGTAAATTAAAAACAACTTCGTGTTCTACACAGTAGTTTAAAAAAATTAAACTATTCACTACTCCAAAATCCAGAAAACTATACACATCCTCCTAAAGCTACAAAACCCTTTTTGCCCTCCTGCAACTGGTAATATCATGTAAAAAAAATATTTTCCTGCACCATTCTTTCCTCTACTTACTTATTTTACCACCTCTAAAATTACTAGTTTTGATGTATGAAAATGACAGACTTCCCAATGGGAGGCATTATTTTGCAGAAGATAGGAGAATGTGACCTGAGGAACATACATACCTAAAAGTTGATCTAATTCCTACTGAACAACTTAATAAAGTCCCAGTGAAGTAGGATGATCTAGTTGCCATTATTTTCTCTTTTCCAAGGTGAGACAAAACCCAGATTTTTTTTTGCAGATATATCCATTTTTATAAACCAGCTTTTTGTTTCAGTACGTATCACAGCAATTTCATATGCCACAGAAATTACAGAGATTCTCTACCAGAATTAAATACATTTAAGAACAAGAGCTGTTTTCAAACTGACATATTTAAAAATACTTCAAGTGCAATTAATAGAGCACTGACTTAATTCTTTTCTTCTGATCAAATTATAGCTTTAGATAACTATGTGCTCTTTGCGCCTTACAAAATTTACAAATGGACACAAACTATTTACAGTTTTAGTAGGGCAGCTATATCTTGTACCCCTCATTATGTCAGCTTGATCTTACACTCAGAGAGACAGCTTCTGTCAAATTATTCTTCCTAAGGCATTCAATAGAAGAATAAGCCACCGCCTCAGTTTTTCCTCTCAGTTCTGTTAATCCAGGCATTACAAAATCACAGAGGGAAAATATAAAAATACTAAATCTTGAAACCTTAAAAAATATGGTGTATGGGGAGTAAGACTGGCTCTTTCAGGATCAGCCACTGTTAGCCATATGTGAAACCAAAACAGAAATATAAGAGCTATCATGGTGTGATTCGGCAGCAGTAGCCAAAGCTGGGAACAGCTTCAGGTCTCCATTCCCATGACCAAAGTTTTTGGAGAGGAAACTACAACATATACATTGCCCTGAGATGGCCAGGACCAAGTCAGGTGCATTTCAGGAAGCCAGTTGTTTGCTGAAATAGATGCTAAGATGGGAAAGGACACTGAGGCAGGAAGATGCAAGAAAAGATGATGTAATGAGAACCCAAAAAGCTTTGTTAACCCTGATCTTCCTCTGTAGTAAGGAAGTAAATAATCCAAATTTTCCTGCTTCTTACCAGTCACTGATCTTGACTGTAATGTTCATCACACCCTTTGATCTTCCACAAACTCTTTTTCTGATCCTACGGCACAAGCATGTCAGACAGCAGAAAAGAGTCTTTCTGCCTACATTTTCCAGAACATGGGAAGAGCCATGCCATTATCTGTTTTTCCTTCTGCCTCTGATCATTATCTTTCCCAGCAGATCAAATATACTGTTTTGTACTATTTGAAATTGCTGGAACACAAAATACTATCATACATTTCACAAAATTATACATTTACAGTATATGTCCCAGCTTCTTAGCACTAGTGACAATGATGTACTTCAGCTGAAACCAAGAACATCAACAGATTGTATTACAATCTGTCACACTTTCTCAGGAGGGAGAAATTGGCAACTTGCTATACTAAGAACAGTAATCAAGCATCTGGAATATTACAGTACAAGTAGATTTTACATGATCTGATCAGTTGAAACAGTTTATAATAACGACTTTAAAAATTAGCTTGCCAACAAGAGGTCTCTGTAATAAGCATGTGTTTGTATTAACACTAGAATACCTGATGCATGTGTTTCTATGATCAATAATATCTCTTATCTACTTCACTAATGGCAGTAGCTTAAATTATTTGCACCCGAAATTAATGCACATAAAAGTCATTTAGAAAGTCTCTTGTTGCTAATCAAAGTAATGCCCTATTTTTATAGGTGTCTAAATAGGAAGAACTTTAATACTGCTCAGCAAGCAAAACATTTTCTGAACCATTGGCAAGAAAGACATAATAGCTGCTTTCTCTCATGTGAAGAAAATGATATATTGAACAATCTGACAAAAATAGAAAGGCTGTCAACAATTAATCCAAAGCAGAATAAAAAGTCCTCTGGTCTCTATCACTCTGAACTGGACCATCACAACAGTTCCTTTTGTTCAAAGAAAACCAGTAAGAATTAAATTGTGCTTTTAGGAATTAAATGTTTTCACAAGTTATTAATGTTCTAACTGTAATGAAATGCTCAGTACAGGATTCTATGCTGACAGGGATCTGTTGTAGTAGGCGTGAAGGCGTTATCAAGATGTGACACGTCAGGACCTCCCCTGCTCTGTGATGGATTTATGACACATGCTTTAGGGGCGTAGACAAAGCACGTAGGGCATATAAACCTCTGTGTAGTTGCAATAAATGCCATTTGCTACTCCTCATATTGGTGTCTGTGTGGCTAATGGCCCTAGCCATTTGCTAGTCCTAGGCAGCCTGAACCCTCAAAACTGGAACAACAGGGATCCCAAGAAAAAAATTGCTACACTGTTTCTGAGATTTTATCAGTCAACAACACACAAAAATGAAAGCTAAAGAACATGCTATGATGTTCCTTCAGAATAGAGAAGGGAGGTGAGAAGAAATTCAAAACACCCAACAGGATTATTTTAAAATGAATTTATGCCTGATTACAGTTATTCATGAAAGCTTTAAACAATTCCTCTCTTTCAATTCTAAAAAGATGTATGTAACATAGAGACCAGAATCAAGTTTTGGATCAATCTTAACACATATCATTTATAATTAAGGTTTGTGTTTAAGAATTAAGGTCTAAGACACTTTAAACCTAGAAAACATATGAAATATATATTAAGAGATATTGAATATATAGTATTAAATAGATCTAAAGCCAGCAGATCTGAACACAGACATGCAAAGCCTCAAAGCCATGGTCTGACCCAGTTCTCACAACTAGCACCACCTGTGCAGCCAGAGGACTAAGAGCAGCAGAGAGCAGGTGAATTTCCTTTCTAAATGAAGGAGTCAGAACACAGGCCTCAGGAAGAGGAACAAGGCTTTGGAGTCCTGGCAGGGGCAGCTTTTAACATCAAAACGCTGAATGTTACAGTAGCTCACTGCTTTTTTTTGTTTGTTTGTTTGGGTTTTTTTTGTTTTTTTTTGTTTGTTTGTTTGTTTGTTTTGGTTTTTTTTTTTTTTGTTTTTTAAAAAAAAGAGTCTGGAAGGCATAGGGATAATTCTGGCTATGTTCCCTTGCCAAGGAGGAAGCCCAGCACAGATGACCCTCTCTGATGGATGGTTCTCCCACACAGTTAGGAAAAAGAATGCCTGTCAAGTTGGGACATTCACAGAGGCAAATCCTGTGCAAACATAAAGGAGATCAACAATGCCTCAAAATAATTAACTTTCAGGCAGAAGCCTGAATAGCTGCATGAAGAGATGGAAAGTCAAGTATATTTTAAGATGTGGCTTCTCCGTTGAACAGCTTAAGCAGGACCAATAGCGCTGTGTCAAGAAGAGTACGTACAGGAAGAAGTGCTGTTAATCTACCACTGTTCTGCTTTTGAATATAAGAAACCATAATTAGCTATGTACATTTATCCCAAGAGACAAAGAGCAAGTACAAAAATGAGAGGAAAACTTGAGCTAAGAGGCAACAGAGTAATGTTTTGAGCTCTTTCAGTGCTGAGAGCAGTGGCTGAGGGGTTTCATCTGAACTCGTCTTGAGCCTGAGAGCAGAAAGAAAATGGAAAGGCTGCTGGAATGTGGTGAGCAATGGAGAAATATGCAAGTCTTCACATTTCAGAAGGGAAGAAAAGGCAGTTCTCATTGGGTGGGAAAGGAGAAGAGGAAAAATAAAGATAGATGGAGCTTAAAGTATGTAATAAATATGAAGGAAGAAGATTTCTGATCCAGCTTTCAGATTAGGATGTTAATGTATTATTTCTCATTGACTTGAACAGACTTCAGTGAACTGAAATGTTGATACTGATTTTGTAAATCAATAACTTCCTAATGGATGTTTCAGAAGTCAGTAGAAGAATCACTAAAATCTACCAGTTTTAAAAAATCAAGTCTTCACAAACCTTTATATGAGCTTCATGGCATTTTCTCTTACCTGAAAGTGAACATTAGGGCTATTGGTTGGAGACCTCACAGCTCTTAAAGGCATTCTGTTACTCAGTGTACTGGAACCAGTTCAAAATTTCCTGTCTCAAAATTTACATAAATATCCTAAACCATTTCATTAGAGTTTGGAGTAAGAAACATAATACATAAATGTAAATCCATTTAATTTTTATAGTTAATTCTTTAAAACTCTTTCATTAAATATCCTCTAAAATATTTTATGTATACAATGAATTCTTCTGAAATAAGAACTGACAGCAGCATAGCATTACTGTTATTGAAAACAAAAACTGCAAACATGTGGAAAGCTGCTGTTTAATGCAGAGGTTGGTAAAATGTGAATACAGAAGATTCAGCTCTATGAATGTGTGTGCTATATGAGCTTTCATAGGAGGAATGGAAAAACTTTGACAGAATATCGTTTCAGTATTCAGCTAAGGCCTTCTGTCTTTCCTCATTTTATGATATATTATTTGATGCAGCAGTAAACCAAAAGGAGATTTGTTACCATCTGAAATGTTTTCAAAAATACTTTAGAAATATGAGCCAAATATTGGATATCATAGCAATTTTTCCATTATGTTTGAGGATACAGTAAAGCCGTAATAAAAGCTGCTTATTTACACAGTATCTCAACAGTCCTACTTGCACAGGACATTTTCATTCTATTCCATTTTTAACAGTTGCAAGCACAATGCTGATTTTGTAGCTGATAGCAAAGGCAAGCCATGTTCATCGTGTCAGCTAGCTTTAACTTAAAATCATTGATAATGTGGCTGCAATTTGAATGTATGCTGTGATTGTTACTAGTACTTGTGCTTTCCTACACTGGCTAGCAGATGACACCCAGGTTTGTCAGCTAACTTGATTATTAAAGCCCACTCTCAAGCTACATTTCCTTTACCCAGATAGGACTTCTCCTATAAGGATGACTCGCTAGTTTTCAAAAATTAAGCATATTCTCATTCTCCATAAAGAAATTTCACGTGTAGCAAGAAACCATCACAAATCCTACAGATGTGATCTTGTGATATTTTCATTGAATGAATTCTTTCACTTTGCAACATTAATTTCATGTATTAAGAATCCATTACTACTTTACTGCTGTATTTTGTTGCTGGTTCTTCCCTCTCATCTGCCCCTGTATTTCTGCTGATGTAGCTCGATGTGGACGGGGAGTCCTGGATAGTGCTCTCAGTGCTACACAAGTCCTCAAGGCCTTTAACATTCAGAATAGAACCATCCAGGTTGGAAAAGACCTCCAAAATCATCTAGTCCAACCATCAACCCATCACCACCATACCACTAACCATGGGCCCCAGTGCCATATCTCCATGTTCCTTGAACAGGGTCAGTAACCCCTTCACCTCCATGGGCAGCCTGTGCCAATGTTTCACCACTATTTCTGAGAAGAGGTTGTTCACAGTTACCAACCCAAACTCCTCCAACCAGAGGCTGATCTCTACTCCACCACAACCTTCTCTCAGGGTCAGGAGTTAGAGCCTAAATCTGTTCTTGGAGGCAGCGTGTAAACCTGAAGCAGTGGAGCTGTGAATACACACAGTTGCTGTCCCCATTCATCCTGACCCAGTTGGGCACCACCCTCACAGCAGCCAGGATGAGGGCCTGCAGACAAGGACTGGTGGTGACCTTCAAGATGGCTGCTCATTAGCAGCGCACCCAGATAACTTCATTAGCACCTCTGTGAGTCACAGCAGAACAGCTTCAGGTTGTCAGAATGGCAGTGGGATCCATTTAGCTGATATAATGCATAAACATTTAAATAACTGAATGATTTGCCCTTAGTTTCAGAAAGGCCAAACTATGGCTCCTTGTTGCAAATTAGAGAATATAGCAAGTATTTGGAGCAAAAGCTCCCAAGCACTGTAGAAACAGATCCCCAACTAAAAAATTAAGGACTTCCATATACACTTCTCCTATTCTATGCTGCAAGTGGAGATAGTAAGAATGCAACAGACAGGGATTGCATCTGTCTGCAGAGAACCCTGACAGTTCTAAATTTCAGTGGAAATGTGGTAACAAAAGAAAGCTTATCAAAACACAAAGCATGTTCATTGCAAGGTCCCCAGATTAAGCTGCTAATGAAAACATTCTGCATTAATTACAGGTCCTAGAATAAATGTAATATAAATATCAAATAGTAATAGCTTCTGACCTTGTTGTAAAAGAAGCCTTTAGAAGCAGTACTGGAAATCTTTCAGTTATACATATTTAATCAGAAAATGTCTATTCATTTGAATAAGGAAAGAAGTGACCTTCATAAATCTGATGGGAGAACAACATGGAAAAAAAGTTCAGAAACCATCAAAACATTTGATCCTGTTGCTTTGAAATTTTAAAGCAACTTTTCCTGACCTAAAAAATAAGTTTAGAATATTAAAACACTAGGGCAAAAATAAAAGAAACAAAAACCAGTCAAATGGAGGAGAAACGTTTAAAGTTTAAGTAAAGCATTTCAATCAACTGGAGCTACTTTTACTATTTTTGGCTGTGGAGATTTTTTTGAGGACTTTAATATTGTATTCCTTTCTTAGACAGGACACTTTCCAGGCTGCAAAAACTGCACAGGAAACAAGCAAATAAACAAAATATCCTTCCTACCCAGCACGAATAAAAATTCATACCTGAGGAAGAAATCTTATAGCTAAGTCTCCTTGGGCTGATGAAGGACTACTAAAATGCAGTGTGGAGCTCCATAGTACAGCTGTGCTCAGCAGAGTCCTTCTCTACCCAACACACATTGTTCTGCCTTCACTGTACAAAGCTCTCCAGTTTCTTTAAGACTTTTTTATAAATAAATAAATATTTTATAAATAAAGCTATTCTTGTTCTCTGAGTATTCTTCAGTCAGTGAAGGTTATAATAATATTTCCTTTTTAACAAGCAAGCTGAGCAGAAGATCTAACCTTGCTGCTTCACATCTCTGGAAACAACTGTATCTACTAGCTCCTTCTGAGAGCATGAAACTGGCCGAAGGGAGCAGAGAGGCCACTTGGTACAATACTACCACATACACTGACTATGTGAGCATCTTCATGACCCCCAACCTTGTGATGCTTAACATAGCCAGTTAACATCCAACTAAAGATGACAAAGATTAAGAAACAGAAGGACAAGGTGTCAAAGGACAGGCTGATAAAGACAGGAATGGAGATAGGCATTTAAGAATGCTTCAAGAAAAGGGGTTTCTTAATCTGGTTTTCTTCAAAGGAGAGTAGGTGCCAAATATTCTTGCCTGTGAGTAGCTAGATACGGTGTAAATACCTAGCTCTAATGTCTTTCAACAGGAGTTAAAGATCACAAAGACCATATCAAGCCACAAATTCTCAGTGGCTGCTTAAACAGGCCTGAACAATTTGCTCAAGATCCATGGCCAAGATCCTTGATCCCATAATGTACATAGGGTTCCCAAAATCTGATAACCCCATACCAACTCCTTAATTACAAAAAGGTCTGGGGGCCATTGAGCTAAGACAAATTATTTGAAAATGTTCACAACAACATTGTCTTAGTGCATCACTTTATTTGGTTCAAGACTGCCTAGCTGCTCTATATAAAATAAAAAAAAAAAAAAAAGAGACAGTTGCAGACCAAGGAAACATTTGCAAAAGAAGTTAGTCTAACATGACATAAAAACTTGGATAACATACCTACAGTATACACTGTCTACTGCAATTAGCACAATAAGATTGCATGGTTGATATTATACAGAGAATTTATCTTTTTATGTGGTTTGATTTTCATTGACTCATTGCAAGATCAACCTTATTAAAGAAAGTGTTCATTCTGGATTTAATTCTAGATTTAACAAATTCAAGCTGCGTCTCATTTAAAGTAGACACTATGTCAGTAACATATTCACGAATTTCCATATTCATCAATACATGATAAAACTGGAAGTTATTATTTTGGATGAAAGTCACAAATTGAATACGTGATAATACTGTATATACCGTAATTATCTCCCTTAAAAAAAGGCCACTAGAATTGGAAGTGAAAACAAACTTCCCTGTATCATAGAGTCAATAGATATTTGGACACTAAGTGCTTTTTTAGCTTTTTTTCTTCTGGAAATGTTATTTAATAAACATTCAAGGATCGCAGGAACTGTACAGGCTGATAACGTCCACAACCTCTCCAGATCTCTTCCTATAGAGCATCTTAGCTAAATTTGGGCTGTATAATCAAAGAACATACAGGTGCTATAATTAGGAAATATATGAGAGAGTTTGGCTAAGCAGGTTATTACACCAAAAGCAAACAAACAAAATAAAAGGCTTACTCTTGGCCTAGGCTTGCTGAAAAACTCCAAGAGGAGATCCAGAACAGATCCTTCCCTACTGATAGTCAGTTCTTAAATGGGTCTAGGGGAGGTGCAGCCAGGCTCCACCCCTTCCGGCAGCACAGGAGAATTGCCTTCACCTGTGCTCCCAGGGCTGACTCATTGCTCGCCTCAGGTGATCAATCAGAGGCTCAGTTTGTGATTCAGCAGTTCCCACACACCATCTTTGATTTCAAAGCTTGTGTTTGTAATTGGTTGAAGAACTGCTTTGTGGTATATGAGATGTAAAGAGAAGGTAGTATGCAGCACTGATGATACAGCGAACACTTAAAAATTATGTTTTGTCTGAGGATTACAGTGGATTATATATGATTATTTAGGCTATGGTTTCCATTCCTACGTTCCAATGTGTTTATTTTATGTTTGATCTGTACCTGCTCTCATCTCATACTTTTGTGGAAGAGATGGTTTCTCAAACAGCACTTTGCACAATTTTGCTTGCTTTGCACTCGTCCATGAAGAAGATCTTTATTACAGCTGGTAGAGCTTCTCTTTGCAAATGTTTGTTATTTTGTTTTTTTTTTTCCTTTCCACAGGGACAGATCTCACAGCCACAGAAATCGAATCAGTTGCAATTGATTCAGACATCTGAATTTGATTCTCCAAAACGCTGAACAGACCAGTCCTATTCCAGCAAACAGTTTACCTCCAAACATATTTATAATCACAGTCTTTAAGAAAGTGTTACTTTGTGAATATACACTAAGATTTTAATTTATTTTAGTGAGAGCTGAATATTCTTGTGAGTGCACCTTTAGCGTGATGAGACTGTCATTCTCCTAAGAACATATCTACACATTTTTTTAATGATCGTTCCAAGCTAATCACTAATCTGGCAGTTCAAAAAAATGTATATTAAAAATCACTTACTTAAACCAGCGAATACTAATTTTGGAGTTCAAGACCAAATTGGTTTCCTATATGCTGAATTTCATTAAAATATTTAGTTTGTGTTTTTCAATTTTACTGCCTTTTGGGAATGAAAAAATCACATTCAATTTTAAATAGCATGTATATAAAATACATTTAACCTCTGAGTGCGTAAGCCATATTAACCTGCTGTCCCTGCAGCTGTTCTACCTTATTCTTGTCAAAACAGAAAATTAATAGTCAAAATATAGATTTAAAAATCATTTACTGATTTTATCCTGAAAAGCATTTGATTCTGTAGTGTATCTTCCTTAAGTACAGATGTAAAGTAATAGTACGCTGACCAGCAGTGTATAACTTAGTAAGGTCTTTGTGTATAGTACATAAGCATAAGGAAAATATGCTGACGTTCCAGAGAAGCCTTTGGTGATATATTATTTCTCCCAGGGCACACGTAATCTCTTCCATCCATCAGCTTTAAAAATATGTGCTATACAAAAGACAGCTCCCTCTGCATCCTAGAGAGAAAGCTCTGTCAGATAGGCTTTTTGGGTTTTGACCATTTAACAATAAAATTTGTGTGAAATTTGTGCTTCACAGGATGTATGAAAGTGTATGAAATATGTTAGTGGTGATCAGAGAATAATAAAAGATATATATGTATACTTAGAGAAAATCCAACCAGCGTAGTGCACGATTTGTTTTGTTTGGTATGTTCCCTAAGATTTGTATCATCAGATTAATTTTCTGCTCTAAACTGTACTATTAGCCTTTACCTATGAAATATCTTTGCAAATAATTCACATGTCATCCTCAAAGGAACTACTTTAGATAGAAGTATGTGAAATGTGTAACTGCAAATTTCATGTTTGGCTCAATTATAAGATAAAATATCTAAGGGAAAAATAAGTGTAAGTGTGTGTCATAAAAATTAAAAATGCTTTTAAAGAGAAAAGTTCACCACATAAGTATATGTAACCCTTGAGAATAAAGCTATTCACTCCTTCTAGGTGGAATGACAGAAATAACTGTGTAGCTCCAGAAGTCTCCATTTGTGAATGATTTTTCGTATGGAAGAGAAGATGTCTTATATAAGATACTTGGTAAGTTGATATTAAATGTTCAATAAAATATAAATGCCAAACAATCAAACATAATAAATTTATTCATGCATTTTTCAAATCATAAGGCAAATCCTTCGCAAGCATTGAAATCAGGATCTTAAAAGTCCCACACACAAACACTTTAGAAGTTTATGGATTCTATTTCTACATATTCAAAGGTACTTCTTTGGACACAACAGCACAGTAACAAATAAAAATAACCATCCTGTGTCAGATGAGAAATTACTTCCTGCAATTATATTTAAACAAGAATAAAACAAGGAGCAAACTGACTAACTTCAAAAAACAGCAGTCTTTGATGATATTCTCTCAGTTTCTCTGTTAAGGCTGATAGAAGAATCTTTCTCATTCTCCTCCTACTTGTCTTTTACAGAAATGACACAACTCTTCACAACTTTGCCTTAAAAAAGCATTCTCTCATCCCCTAAAAAAAACCCACAATTTTTTTAATAAAACTTGCCATTAGTTTCATATTACAGACCCAGAGAAATCATCAGCATTATCATTCATCAACTGTCAGTATGTGCTGGTCTTAGAATCATAGAATTATCAAGGTTGGCAAAGACCATCAGGACCATCTTGTCTAATAGCCTACCCGTTGTCACCATGGCCACTAAAGCATAAAACCCTCAGTGCCACGTTTACCCTTTTCCTGATCACTTCCAGGGGCAGTGACTCCACCATCTCCCTGAGCAGCCTGTGCCATTACCTGGCCACTATTACTGACTGAAAGAGTGAAAGCAGTATAGAGGATCTTTCATAGTGAGCCCAGGATATGGGTAAGCATTCTATCTATTCTCTTTTGGGTGTAATAACTGCTTAGCCAAACTCTCTGGTATATTTCATAATTATAACATCTGTACATTCATTGATTGTGCATCAACATAATTTAAAAATTAAATCACTCTCATTTCAACGTTTTACCTCATTTTTTTTTAATTCTGCTGCACTTGAACATACAAAATCCTTGTAAACACAAAAGCCGTAGTTATCTTGCTGTAGCTTATATTTTCTTCTACAGAATTCTAGAGCATTACCCTCAATTACTTTTTGAGTGTATCTTAAATTAGCATTGTGGTTTTTCTCCTAAATCTTCTCATAACACTAGACAGTGGCCAGCTCAGAGGAAGAATCAGCTGTAATCTGGGAAACAATGATTCTAATGAGCCTGAGTTTCTGCTAAAGTAGCAAAACCTAATTGAGATTGGAGATATAAAATCTGGGGAGTGAGAATTAATTTTTAAAAAATAATTAGAATTTCTCAAGTAAAGTTACTTAAATAAAAATGAGGTTTATATGCAGGCTAGATGATATTCTGGTGCTGTGAATACCATGGGGAAAACAGAATACGGCTAGAAATGAACCTGGACGAAGACAAGCAGGTGTACTTCAACTGAGACTTTAAGATCAGCTCTAAAGCTGCTTGGTTAAAAAATACAAACCAATCATTATCCAATATTTGAAAGAAGATATCTACTGTATATGTGCTGGCAGCTACATTTCCAAAAATGCTGTGTACATCTGTGTCTGATTTACTTTTAAGTGACTTCCACTGCTATTTATATTGACTGCAAGTAGCATGCTGAATGTTCAGGAGAAGCACATGTATATATGTTTTATCATGCTGATGACACTAAGGTCCTAACAAGAAACATTATTGTGTGTGACAATCATAGGTGCAAGTTCTGAACTTCTGCAAAGAGGACTAGAATTGCTGGGCTAAACTTATAAATGCAAAAATATAGACTTCATGAAAAAGCTCACACAGAAAAAGACACAGGTAAGACAGAAACTATCATCTGTACATACAGGCTGAACTCCCCTGTTCTTCTCTGATGTCTCACGTCTCTGATAAATGCTTCTACAAAAATTACTGTTAAAACACCCTTATTTTCTTGAATAGGTCCAACTAATTTTTTCAAATAATTACCAAATCTCGCGTGTTACTTACGTTTCTGTCAATCTCCATGTCATCTGCACATTTTATCATCACTGATTTTATATTTGCTTCCTCAGATCATTGCTGAAATGTTGAAATAACATTGAGCCTAGCACCGATATGAGTAATACTTCACTTGGGAATCTATTTGACAATGATTCACCATTGGCAAGCTTCTGAAATCTGTCACATATCTAATCTTTAGTTCATTTATCATGTGGTTTTTGGCAATGCTGCAAAGCTAATTTTTCACAAAAATATTATTATTCACTGTACTTATTGGGGGGAAAAAAACTAGCCTATATCTGTACAGAAAACTTCACGCATCAAACTTCGCATTCAATCCTTGAAAAAATTATTTGCTTAAAGTAATATTAACTACCAATTGTATTCTTATTCTTTAATCAGATTCACACATCTCACACTTCTCTTGGATTAATTTCAGGATAGCCAGAATATATTTACATATATTCCTATTTTCTGATATGAAGTCGTGACATTGAAGATTTCCTGATAATTTTCTAGATATCAGAATGTTTACTGTCTAAAACTAACTTCTGAAGGAGCCAAGCCTTTATTCAACTTCCGGTTCAATCAAACATTTCCTCTATAATGAGGTTCAAAATATTGCTGCTTCATGATGCATTCATGTATTACAAAATTAGTGCATTTAATTTCAAAAGCACAAACAGTGGTTAGACATCCTTGCTCCATAAACTTTATGCTTGCTTTTAAAATTAATTATACTTTCCACACTTCACAGTCAGATGTTTTCTATTTCTTTTAAATGGACCTTAACAGATATCCTTTGGTTGACCATAACTGTTAGCCATTCCATGGAGTTCTGCATGGAATACTGCATTAGAGGACACATCAAAGTGTTCCTGCTTGAATTCTAATAGCAATTCAGGAGGAAAGTGGAGGGAGAGGGGTTGCATGCAAACTCAACAGTAACAAAAATCTCTGAGAGTAACTTTGTTACTCAGTCTTCAGACACAGATATTCAAAGTCAGAATAAAGTAGGAAAAATATGAGGATATAGCCCAAGAGATGTGACTTTCTTGGAGATGTGAATGAGTAACAAAGGGTTCTTATTTTTTCGGATGCTTAAATATGGATTTCAATGCTATTTTTTTTAAATATGAAGCTAAAAGTTGTAAGCAATTGTTTATATACTGTTCATCCCTTTGAGATTCTGAAATTTGACAAGAGCTTGTAAATATGCCATGTTTTTTCCCCATGGGGAAATGAAAACTCATATCAATGAACTGGAAATCCCATCTCATCCTGAGTGTTGGGCTGTTCTTTCTCAAAAGTTTTTGTCAGATTTTGACCTCTGCTCTGGCATTAGATAACTGAGGCACCCCCTAGACTGTGTCAAAACCTTTGTGTTCAGCCCTGGTCTTTTCTGTATTTACCCTGAGAGCTGCATGTAGCCATTAGGTTTTTCAAAATAATAGTTAGGATTTGTGCTTCTTCATACAGATTTTCAAATTCTAATGGCACTGCAGGGCATCGTGAAACTTGTTGGCTTTTAAAGGCAGGCATATTAATCAGACATAATTTTATTTAGCAGAATTGGCACCTAGGTTTCTTCTAGTTCTTTTTATTTCTTAATGAAGGGAAATCTTACTTGTCATGTATTGAAGGAAATTAGAAAAAAAAACCCTTTAGGAATGGGGGAAATATGTTTTTGGGCAATGCACCTCCCTCACATCTGGAGAGTGGAGACAGGAGTCGTATTTTTAGAAGACATTTTCACTACTCTTGAGGAAACTTTATCATAGCTTGTATCTGTCCAAAGGTTGTTTGTCAGTCACTTTAAATATAACTTAATTATACCCCTTCTGCAGAATAGCACAGAATGAAAATTCAAAAGAATCATGTTCTTTGTTAGGCAGAAGTCAAGAAGAAAGAAAGAAATGTTGTGTGACACCGACTGTAAAACTGGTAGTAAAATAGGGGTAAGGAGAATTAGATAGCTTCTAGCAGATCACATGCAACAGGACATGCTAATGTTCATAACATTATTTTACATTTTGAGAAGCATTTCTGATAGCTCATTCTAAGGTAAGAGATTGTTCAGCATTTGCAGAGCACAGACTTCCTATTGTTTCTTCACTTCTCAGCCTCTGCCAAGAATAATGATGTCATGGAGGACCACAACCTCAATTTGTTTCTAAATAAAAGTGGATATTGTGCCCAGTTCTCTTCTTACTTGTTTATTAAAAACTCAGTGCCCTGATAAAGAATACCACGAAGCCTCCACACATACTCTTTTTCACTTACCTGATTTCAGCTCTAAATTTGATCTCAGTGAAACAGCATGACTTTGGCAAGTAAAACATGTAATTAATCCATCTTATTTGGATCTAGCAGTGTTCTTGCATACTCACATTTTATTTCAATTAGTTATTTAGATTTACAAATGAAAGGCATGGCATGGCTTCTCCTCTCACCCCAGGCAATCAGATACACAAAATTTAAGTCTAATTATGCTGTGCTTTCCTCCCTCTGCAAAGTGTTTTAATTGTTCCTATTCCAAACCCAAGTATTATGAGAAACTGAGTCATAAGAAAAAATATTTTTATTGTCACATCTTCTGCTCTGTTTTTTTACTTGGACACTTCATCAGTTTCTGAGTGGAGAAGGGTTTTTGCTAAGGATTTAAAACTTGCTGAGTTTGATAGCATTTGCTGGCTCTATCTCAGAAATAGTAAAACAGATGCATTAATCCTAGGAAAGCTTCTACCCCAGAAACAGTTCAGCTTCTTTCATACTATATTAAGGCTGAGGATGTGAATACAGCTACTTAGTTTTGCTCCTGAAGAAGCATCTTGGTTTCTCAGGATTGAACTTCTCAGAAGTCCATCTCCAGAAGAGCTTCCTGAATGAGCGCAGCAGCATGGGCATGGCAAGAACCTGGAGCCCAAATTGTCCAGAGAGATGATCAAAAGATACTCAGTGCATAAATCCACCATGTTCCTAGGAAACAGCGTAGACCTGGAGTTAAATAAGCTCCACTGAACCCAAAGTAACTACAGAAACATATTACTTTTCAGCCAGATCCATGACAAAACATCCAGGTTTTTTGCTAGCATAGATCCCCCTAGTCAATTTTTCCAGTGCAGTACTGAGTTTTCTATGGCCAAAACCCAAAAAATAAACAAAACAGAGTTCATTACTATGTCTGTTGTTAGATGTAGATGTTAAAATTACTAGTAATTACACAAGTTTTGCATAACTATTATTTCAGTATTTGTTTCTACTCCATGTCTGCAATGAAGCAGAAGGACAAGTTACATCCCATATGATGTTAAGGATGCAATAGGTTTACCATCTGTTGACAAAGATGTGAAAGACATTTGCTAAAATTAATTATTTCAGTAGAAATCGAGTGTCTTGCATTCCAAGAACCCCATGGTAACTAGCTGGAAAGCTCCCTGGAACAGTCTGGGGCTATTCTCAAGGACCAGGAGACTCTCAGTGTGGTTTCAGGACCAGATATGGTCAAGTTGAAGGTGAATCAGGAGCAGTAAGCAATCCCCCTATTGCATAGAAGTGCTCCCATGCCAGACCACACAAAATGAGGTTTAAGCAGGGTTTTGACGCTCCTGAGAGCAGTGCAGATTCCTGTGTTAGGGTGCTGTGGTCCAGCATCTCACCTGCTTCAGGAGCTCCTGCCTGTGAGGGAGCAGCAGTAGGCACAGCCCTACACAGAGCTGGTGTCCCAGGAGCAGGGAGAAAACTGAAGCAGTATGCATTGATATGTGGTGGGGAACAAATGGGAAGGAAAACGATCCAAATGAGAGCCCAGTGACATTTTAATCCCTGGAAGATTCACATCTGCCATGTACAAAATGGACTGGAGAACAGTCTGGTCTGGCTTTCACATAGTATTTTATTTATGAAAACTCACACCTCGGGGATTCAATCAGTCCCTTAATGACATTAGGAAGATTTCCCTTCATTTCCCCTGCAGCACAGAACAGATACATATAGTCAGAAGGAAAGGAAGCATTTTAGGAAGTTTTCCTCCATAGATTGTTGCCGCTGGTTTTTTTCCTTCCTTGAGCCCAGCTCTCATCTCCTATCCCTTTTCCCTTTTCCTTCCCATTTTGTGGGGCTGGGGCGGGGGAGCAACCCCTGTCATGAGCATTGATTGATCTAGTTAACTCCATAACCTGAATTCAGCTGGAGATAAAGGTTCCCACTTTCAATTTTTCTTCTCTTTTGTGCCTTCTGCTCCCACTGAGCTAGCAGGGGAACAGAAGTCTGCTGTGTTTGTACAGTGCTTCCAGCACAGACACTGAACAGCGTCACCTCTGTAGGCCATGCCTCACAGTTGCATAACCATGATTTTTTACATGTAAAATGCATACAGGGAGGGACACTGTTGATTTATATGCTCCGTATTAATGTTACATTAGTAAAAACAATCTAGCATAAAATCATTTGTCCTGCCCAATATACGCACTAGTTTCCTTTTTTCTTTTCTCTTTTGTCAAAGCAAGAAAAACATTCAGCTGAATTGTGACTATGGGAAATTGTTCTCCATTAGATATGGTAAATCCTCCTGCTAAAATATTAATTAGTAAATTATAGCAGTAAAATTTCAGGTAAGTTTTTAGTACCCAATTCACATCCTCCAAGCCAGAGTTTACTTTGTAAATATTTTCTAATTCAACAAAACATGTACTGCCAGCCTTAGGTCACAATTCATGCAGATAGCAAAAGGACTTTGTGCCTTTTTATAATGTGACTTACCCATTTAATTAACTCCTTTAATACATTAACATCAGACAGTTCTCTTCCCTAGCACATCTGTCTTTGCCTGTGTGACTAAAAAGCTCTGTGCACCATTCAAAACAGGCCAGCTTCCTTCCTCTCTCATAGCAACAAAATCCTGGCTACCTCTGAAGTGGATATGCTAAATGGGAGGGATTTCACATCATCTCTCATCTCTTCAGTTTACATGCACAAAATGCTACAGTTCTGCCTAGAATATTTTTTTTCAGCATCAACCATTTTGTGTGTGATGCCAATCAGTTCACTATTACTGATCACTTCCATTCATTAAAAGACATATATAGGGAACATAGTCTATTTCGTGTTCTTTCTAATTCAGTCATGTATGGTATATACAGACATTATTTTATTTTCCTTTTTCTCATATTTTCCAGATGATACACCAAAAGAGTGCAAACTTTTAAAAAACTTTTCTATTCTCTTTTAAATATGACAGCACATTCTTCTCTTGGCAAGAACGCCTTGATGCAAACAACTTCTTGCACAGATACATCAAATATCATGTTGATGACTATCACCATTTTTTTTCTGATAAAGCTTACACTTTCACTTACACTAGGTCCGTGATTCAAGCAGTGACCTTGTTGGAATACTCTCACATATTTCAGAAGTCTATTTACATTGGTGCTGTTCAATATTCTACCCTGGGTCACTGAATCAGACCATTAGCAAAGACATAAAAATGTATGCCGTTCAGCCATAGGCAACTTGAACCTCCTTGTTTCTAAATTAATGAGCTTATCCTGCAGCATAAACAACTCTTATTTTCCACAAAGCTATAAAGAAATGAACAGAGGAAGATTAAGATCTTCCTCATTATGATATGTTATTTCTTCATTAACGTTACTAAATTTTGTTGGTATCCTGCAATCAGAAAATGTTTTATTGCTGAGTTCAGTGGTAGAATGATTATATCTATAAGGCAATGTCTCCTGACCAGTTTACTGAGCTTCTGAACTCCCCTCACTTCTGACAAAGCGGCATACTTAGCAATGTTGGTGCATTTCACCAGCTCTTCATAGTCTTTTTATAGCAGCAGAACTGAAAGTGATTATAAATATGTGCAGAGTGAGGGTTTCGAAAAGAGGTTCTGAGAAGAGTACTTTGAGCAAAGAAAGGCATTGTAGTGCATAGGTGACCAAGCTGCAACGATAATATTCGAAGAATAATATAATTTAGCATTGCTTTCACCTGATGATAAAAGGAAAATGTAAAATCATTTACAAATTTAGTGTAGTAATATTTCCCAAATCCATTTACCTGCAATTACATTCATCTATATGAATAATAATGTTTCTGCAAGGCATGATGTTTGATGCGAAACAGAAGATCTGCTGCATCTGAAATGAAAGATCAGGACCTTCAGTGTGACTGCAGAATGCATTGCCTGAATTTTCCTTTCCCTCTCCTTGGATAAATAAGAGTGCTTCTAGTCTAGGTTACCATAGTTTCTGGTTTCCTTAGTAACCCCTTTGAGAGCATTCATGTGTTTGTGTCAGTAGGAAAGGGGGGGGGGCTATAAAGTAAAATAAAAACCTCTCAAACTTGGAGTGAAAAAAAGTCCAGTTTTTCTCTTTAATGAACAACCAAACCAAACCTGAAACAAATGAAGTCTCACTGGAGATGAACTGTAATAATTATGACTGCTTAAGGATTGTATCATGATGTGACCAAAGGACAGGTTTGTTCTCAAGTCAGAACCATTGAGGGTCTCCAGGTTTAACCTGGAATTTGAACAGAAGAAAATCATATTTCTTGTTCTCAGGATGGGAATTTGAAGTTATGAACTTAGACTTGCAGTGATGCTTCCTTACTAGAGTACTGTTGTATGGTATTTACAGACAGTGGTTACTCACATGAGATGTAGTACTAGTAAGTGTAAAAAAAGAACATTAAGTATTATGTGCTACCTATTAGCTCTGTGTAAGGATAATGGAATGTCATAACAACAGACCTAGCAACGTTTTATCTCCTTCCCTCACCCAGTTGACACTAAGTACCAAAACAATATCTTGTATGAGTTAATGGGTTGATCTTGCTTTTGTAATCAGAGATAATGGATGTGCTCTTCAAATACTTGAGAATTAAAATGTGTGTTTAATCTTAGAAATTGATTTATGTTTTAAGACTTTTATTATTAGCCTTTGCTAACCTTATTGCTGTGCAAGTCATCCATCCTGCCCTGGAAATAAACTTTCCATTGGAGTTGTTCTTTTGCTTATGTTGCACAACAGCCCTTTTGTGTTTGGTGGCTGTGTGAACACTTACTGAGGCAGGTCTTAGCTAACAGGATAAAATCTGAATCTAGAAGAAAATATCTTTCCTGTGAGGGTGTATGAGAACTGGAACAAGGTGCTCAGATAGGCTGCAGACTTTTCATCCTTGTCAATACTCAATACCCAGAGGTTAACATGTTGTCTTAGGCAACATGCTCCAAGCACAAGGATGAGACAAGACATCTCTAGATCTCCTCTCCAAACTCAGCTCTTCTGTGACTAGTATTGCGAAGTGTGAAATAGGCAGGAAAATGGCTAAATGCATATTAGTGACACAACTTGAGTAAGTCTAATATTCATAAAAGGAGGCATCAGCAGCTATAAAAATCATGTTTCACAATTCTAATATTTTCATAAGTTAATTTAGAACATTTGGGAATTTAAACTACAAATGAACTTGAGAATTATATTTCTACATAAAAAATAGAGTAGAGTAACTGATAGTAGATGGCACTGATATTAAATGGGCCTATTCTCCTAATAACAGCTGGTAATTATGGTATTTTGAATTATAGATACTCATCAAAGTTAAAAGAATTAGAAGTGACAGTTAGAAGTGATTGTCCAATTGCTCTCTACCATATCACAAAGGACGTGGAGGATGGGAGAGGTGCCTGAGAACTGCAGGAAAGCCAATGTCACTTTTGTAACTTTGTTGTATGTAAGATTAGGAAGTGTGGGTTAGACAAGCAAGATGGACTGAAAACTGGCTGACTGACAGAGCTCAGAGGGTTGTGATCAGTGGTGCAGTTGTTGGAGGCCTGTAGCTAGCAGTGCTCCACAGGGGTGACTGCTAGATCCAAGCTTGTTCAACATCTTCATCAATGACTCGAACAAAGGGATAGAATGTACCCTCATATTGTTTGCTGATGATACAGAGCTGATGATACAGGAGGAGTGACTGACACACCAGAAGCTATTCAGCAAAACCAGGACAGGCAGGAGAGGTGGGAAGAGAAGAATCTGATGACTTGCAATAAGGGCATGTGCAGCAGAGTGCAACACCTGGGAAGGAATAATTGCATGCATCATTAGAGGTTAGGAGCTGACCTGCTAGAAGGGAGCTCTGCATGGAAGGATCTGGGTTTCCTGGTGGACAATAGCTCACTATGATCCACCATTGTGCCCTTGCGTCCAAGACCAATGGTATCCTGGGATGCATTACAGAGAGCACAGCCAGCAGGTCAGGGAGGTGATCCTCCTCCTCTACTCTGCTCTAGAGAGGCCACATCTGGAGTATTGTGTCCAGTACTGGGCTCTCCAGTTCAAGAAAGACAAGGAATTACTGGATAGAGTCCAGCAGAGGCTAACAAAGATGATGAGGGGCCCAGACCGTCTTCAGTGTGAGGAAAGGCTGAGTAACATGGGACTGTTCAGTCAAGAGGATACTGAGAGGGGATCTTATTAATGTTTACAAACATCTAATGGGCAGGAGCTAAGTGGATGGGACCAGGCTCTTTTCAGTGATGTCCAGTGACATAACAATGGGTAACGAGCACAAACTGGAACACAGGATGTCACATATGATCATGAAAAAACTTCCTCACTTTGAGGATGGCAGACCAATGGAACAGGATGCCCAGAGAGGGTGTGGAGTCTTCTTATGAGATATTCAAAACCTTCCTGAACATTTTCCCGTGTACCTACTGTAGGGAATTTGCTATAGCATGGGCTGGACTGGGTGATTTCTAGGTGTTCCATCTAACCTTTACAATTCTGTGATTCTGTGATTTTTATACTGTAAAAGGTACAGATCCTGAGAGAAATGTGAAAGATAAGTGGATAGACAAGTTGAGAGTAATATGAAGGATTAAATGCTGTTAGAAAGAATGTAACATAAACATTTATAGGTTTTGTTGTTCATATCATATTTTTGTTCTTAAGCTGTCATTCTCCTGAGCTGCTGATGGCTTCCTGTGCTTTTGAAGGGAGAAATGACAATGCTGTTGATAAAATCTTTCAAATTTTTCCTACTGTGCCAGTGTTTTTCAACTTACAGTAACAGATGGTAAAATATATTTTTCTGTCTTTATGTATCTGATTTTCCAAGACAAAAGTAAAAAGGGATAGCATAAGTCAGCAATGACTGGTTTAGTTTCCTTCTATGATCCTCTCCTCAGAAGTGATCTGAGAAGAAATTGAAGTTTTCATACACTGTGCTTGAATAGAGCATTAGCATGGCCTTATTCTATACACACATGTCTCTAATCAGGTAAGCAGCTTCAGTAGGTGTCTCCTAATTAGTTTTTTGCTGTATTTCAAAGGTGATTTATTGATGGGTTTTCCCTTAGTTATCAGCAGGTGCTCTGTCTGTCAGTACAGAGAAATCCATTGACCACTTTACTGTCCTTAAAATATTTTCTGATCTAACTTGTTCTGATGTTTCACTGCCTTGAATCTTGCAGAATATTTTCTTGAGCACAAAGAGAAGCAGAACACTAACATTTTGCATCTGTTTTGCTGAGATAAAAGTAGCTACATATCGTCCATGTAAAAAAAAATAATCATCATCAGGGCTTTTTTTTTCATATAAATTCTGCCAAAAACACATAAGAACACAGTGCACTGCTGAACCTCTGACTCAGACCTCAATAAAATCATTGGAAATCTTTTTTTTTAATTGAACAAACTTCAGATGGGATACTGAATAGTCATGGCATGCATTATAGCCAAAGAAATCTATTTACTCTAAGAAGCAAAAGTGACTCCAGAGGGACTTCTAATGCTGTTTTTGAAGAGTAGCAAATTTGAAAGATGAGATTGCAAAATAACACAGAAATAATTGAAAATACTTCTACCACAGTTCATTTCTGTTCACAATTCATAGCCACTAAATTCAAGATTCAGCTGAAATGAGTTAACAAGTAAGAAAGAAAGAAAGAAGTAATGAAGGAAAGAAGGAAAGAAAGAAGGAAAAAGAAAGAAAGGAAAGAAGAAAGGAAGAAGGAAAAAAAGAAAGAAGGAAAGAAGGAAGAGGGAGAAAGAGAGAAGGAAGGAAGGAAGGAAGGAAGGAAGGAAGGAATCCTGTATGGAGTATGGTTTGTATACATCTAGACAATCGGGAGAATTTCTCTCCTCTCACATAAACATTCTGGTCTGTAGTGGCTATATATGATTTGAACATGGTTCTTGGGTTTCAAACTGAAAATACTCATGCATTAAGTAGGTTGTTTTCTCAAATTAAAATATTAGTATAGCACATTCATGTTATAGCTAAAACTAGTTTTAGAAAGATATATATTACTGCATAACAAATTTTCTTCTTACTAAAAGTGGTTTTGGGGGATCTTGACCTTGATATTTGCTGTTCAGTAAGGTGAATCAAACAAGTGTTACTATTTTGTTTCACCTTCTCATTTTTTTATTACTCTTTTTCAGGTTGCATATTAAAAAAATTAAAAGTATTCTTTAACAGAAAGAAAAATTTCTGCAGTTCAATTGATTAGCAGCTAGCCCTCATAGTAAAAATAAATATTTTCTAACCCAGAAATGTGCATTAAAATGATAGTAAAGACTCATGCATTAGATATTATACATATTACATGTATCACACACAAACCCAAAGCCATAGAATCATATATCAGTACAGTATGTTATTAGAATGCTTTTCTCATAAACATAATATTTCAACATTTGCCTTAAAATACAGTTCCATAAAATCTCAGATCTCAGACGGTGATGCCTCTACTTTCAGTTTCAGGTACATCATTCAAGTGTCAAAAGGCTGTGGTTATCGGAACCTGTTACCATCTGACAGTATTTAATAGACCATACAATACAGATCACATTTCATCATCTTCCAGCAAGGGATGACACTCCCACACCAGAGATACACTAACTGACTCATTTGGTGACATGCTTATGTAAAGAACCTCATATAATGGAGGCTTCAATGATCTCTCAATGTTCAGGATGCTACCAAGCCAGGGCTTAGGCAAAATGAAGTGGGGAAAATTTCAATGTTGTCCAGACCTGAAACTTCATCACAAAAAGATTGTTTAACCACAAAAAGGAGCCCAGGGGATGGTCTTCTTTTGTACATCATGGCTGTGTTTAACAGTTTCTATTCCTGAGTGCTGGGAACCAGCCCAGGGAATCTCTACAGATCTTCTGCTATGAAATCAAACCAGCATTTCTTTATGATAGTAACTTCAGCAGAAGCTGAAACAACTGTAAAGTTAAAGACGTTCAGACTAATTGTTAATTCTGTTCAGACTAATTGTTTCCAGTAATCTTGTGGTTTGTTCAGGTTCAGAAGCAAAGAAAGAAATTAATGTTCCTTATTTTGACCCCCAGCAACCCACTAGCTTTGTGTATTTTTCTTTCTGAACAAGAAACACTGAATTTCTGAGGTAATATCAAAACGATGCATTGTCAGTAACACTTAGAAAAATCCCTGCTCTTATACAGTTAATTAGTCTTGTTACATTAATTGAAAACCATTCAGAACTCAGATGCAAATGGAAGGCAATCTGGGCTAGCTGCCAAGTGGGGTATTAGGGAGTAATGCACAATGCGCCCAGCCGCAGCATGCTGGAGGCAGCCCCCTGCGCTTCCCCCACAGCAGATCAGGCTGCACTCCTATTCAGAAGTGCTGCTGAGAAGCCATGTATTTGTTTTAAGTAATCACATTTAGTAGTGGTTATAATAATGAAAAAGGTGGAAAGCTTTTTAAAAGGCTTTCTGCAATAAAGAAACAAGGAAGGTATCCTCTTCCAGTGACTGTAAGGGTGTACAGAGAGCAGATTGTAATGGCTAAATGCTCTTAGGAAATAGGCGTGCCTTCTTGTATGTGATTGCAATGCTCAGAACATATTTTTCCCCTTTTTTTGTTCCCAGTTCGGTTCATGGAATAACAGAATGTCCAAAAATAATTATTCATCACAAATTAAAAAGTAGAACTAATTTTAAAAATGGAAGACAAATATGATCAGATATTCTGTTTACACACAGAAAATAATCTCTATGGCATTCAAAATAAGGAAAGAAGGACTAGAGTGAAAATATTTTTAAGAACTGGATCACTGAATGTCAAGATACATTTGATCAGCTCTTTCTGAGTTCCCACTCTAGAAGATTAAAAAAAAAAAGTACCGTTTGATGTCTTTCTCTTACTAAAAGTCAGAACTATGCAAACACAGAAAATCAAGAATTAGATGTGTATTTGAATTCCAATTTATGGAAAATTGCATTACAAGCTCTTGCCTTAAGGAAAATAAACAATACGTAAGTGTAAGGACAATATTCCCAATCAGCTGCTATCTTACTCCCCAGTTTCTACAGAACAGGGGCTGCAAATATGATGGAAAAATGCACAGTTTGGGATAAAGGCGGGAAGACCAGTCACCAAAAAAGGCAAAATAGGCTCTACCTGGGAAAAATTATTACAAATTGTTTCCAATGAAAATAGATTTAAGAAGTGAGAGACGTGGATTGAAAGGCCTTCCCCCACCTTCTTAGGCTCAACTTCATTCCTTCTTTCCCAATTCAATGGTTGGACTGGTAAATGTGTCTTTTCACAAAGGCACTGCCTTTTTAGAGCACAAGATACTACAGAGTTCATTCCAATGTTCCCAATACCAGCAGGTTTGAAATATGATTTAGTAATTAATACAACATCATTAAATGCTGTTGTTCATTGCTGTAGTGTATTATTCTATTTTCTTCTTTTTTTTTTTCCCACCAATATCTATATTATAAACTAAATCCAGACATCTTATTGTAGATATGATTGTTCATTCATGTCCATCATCTTTGACTTTTTGCTACTCTGAGTTTTCTTCTTTTTTCACTACAGCTCGTTTTGTGACCTGAGCTCTTTTTGTAACAATGGAAAAGACTGGGTTCAGAGCATGTGTTTTGCAAAAATTGATGTTTGAATTATTAAATACAACTCTATTCCCATGTGTAATGAGAGACAAGTAGAAAATGGAAGCTGTCTATTATTTAATTATAGTACATACAATAATAATCAGTTGTCATTAGGACTCTGATTTTCACTTTTATGTGCAAATAGAGAAATACCCACTTCACTATACTGAGGTATTATGTGGCTTACAGAGCAGAACTAGATCCTTCTTGTTTGTGCAAAACCAGACTTTTCATTTATTTATGGTACTTAGCGCCGGTGATTGTATGTCACTCATAATTAAAAACTTTTAATTACACAGGGTGACTACATGGCATTAATAGGTATTCCAAGCTAAAGAACTAATTTACGAATCATTTATTTTGAATACAAATCACAATAGATGGGCATATTCTAGAAAAGGAATCAGAAACAGCACTCTCATTGCTAAGTGATGGCTGTGTAGACTGTGAGATAGTGCTGCAGTTTTGAAATAGAATGCCATAGTCTCAGCTCTCTAATGGTAGAAATTTGTTGATTATTACAGATCTTTAAACAGTACTCAGGCAAATACTGAAACAGATTGATCATGCCAAGCTCACACAAAAACTAGAAGTGTTTAATTCTGCTGCCAGTTTCAGATGCTTTGAAATAATACAAGAGTAGAGTTTCAGTGGCTCCAGATTGAGGACTGTGCTAAGCATTGTACATCCATGCAATGAAATGTCCCAGTCTCAGCATACTTACATCCCAAGTGTGAAAGCTTCCTGCTGACCAAGTGAGTGCTCAAAAGAGACTGTGCAAAGGCCATTAGCGCTAGAAAGATGCAAAAATTGTAAAGTCTAATTACTGTGGCTGTGCATCTGAGGTAGGGGCTGGAAAGAAAGATACTTCTAGTCCACTGAAAGACAAATGACATTCTGCTTGTGGTGGTGTGTGGAGAAAGACATGCAGCTTTCAAAATAGCTTTGACATAGCTTTCAAACATATATAGCTTGTACTGAGCATGTGGTGCTAGTTCTCGTGTACATGCTTTGCATACAAATGGAGTAACTAACCAACTAAAAAGGCAGATGATGGAAATTTTAATCTATAGGATTATATAGAGGTACAAGTGCACTCCACCTGAGTGTGCACAGGAAGACTTTTGTCCCATTAAAGCACAGAAATTGCTCTATGTGCCTTGCTTTATACATCATGGATTTTTGACAGTGTTTGACTACATATTTAAGCCATCCTACCACAGGTTAAACAAAATAATTTAAAAAAATAAACATTTTTAAAATTGCTTCTACATTCTTCATTACAATTCTAAGGGCCATCTAATGCATTTGAGAGCATGGATGTTTTGAAACACCTTTACTAAGCTTTGCAGCAAAAACTGACCTCTGTATCACCACCAGCTTCTTACAGGAGTTATATCAACAGTCTTTTTTTCCTATACTGTGAACAGGAGCATGTACAGAAATTAGAATTTCTCTTCTTATGAGGCAGGAAATAGTAGCCAGAAGACAAATCCACAGGCATTTCATTTCTGGATAAACACTCATTTCAGAAAGTGATATCAGCAAAAAAGCTAATTCCCTTTCATCTAAACATTTGTTTATACACCTGTCATACAGGACTAAACATTTTTGTGTTTCTCTTTCTGTGCTTCACCACCATGTGTTGCCAGTTTCAGAATGCAGCAAAAGAGGCTTCAAATTTAAAAGGTTCTATGCAAATTCCAGCTGCTAATAGCACTAATTTTTATGTTCTAAAGGGACAGGTTTTTAATTTGTGCTTGTAGTTACTTAAGGTATATTCAGACATCTGATGACACTTGTCTAAATTTTATACGGTATATTCATCCTTCACACCTGTGGAAGGCTCTTGAGAAGAATGAAGCCAGCTACAGACAGGAAATGTTAGTTCGTATCAATCAGCACACTGTAAAAATATGTGAGCTGTTGCTTAAATGCATAGTCTCCATATAGCCAATGCTTACAGATGACATCTTCTCAAACAGAATCATGTCCTTGTTATTACACTGTTCCACAAGTAAAATGAGGTATCCTGGAAGCAAATTTGTGCCTCCCAGCTCTTGGGACAAAACTCTTGCTTTTAACCTGTACAAACAAACCCTTTTTGTTCAGACACGAAGTATATTCATGAGCAGACACCACTACATACAAACAGCAATGAAGCTTTATCAGAACAAGACTCCACTGAGTCCCACAGAGCAACAGCCCCAGAAGAAAATATCTATGGACAACTAAACATGCCCATTCCCAGCAACAGCGCGCACACATTTTGTTTCAGGCTTTCATCTCCCAGTTCTCTGTAGGAAAAGAATCAGGCCTTTCATGCCTTTACTCTTATCAGCAATGTTACAAAATTACAAAAGCATTGTATCTGTAGTGCAGTCACCTGAATTGCTTATCTTCATCCCAGATGTTTCCTGGTGAGGCATTTTCTCTGAAGCTCTCGCTTCAGTCCAGATATTACCTAATCACAGCGTTTCAGATCTGACCTGCATCAGCTTGCAGACCTTCCTCAGTATCAATTCTGTCCTCTCTCCAAGTTCAGCCCAGTTCGAAAATCCTGGCTGTTTTCTTCACAGGAAAAAAAAAAATGGTAGAAGAAATGTTGTCACTACTACATTCTATAAGAAATACTTCAATTTTTGGCTTCCATTTGTCTCTTCACACACATTTCACACCTTAATGATCTTAATGAAGATCTTCATGATACCATAATGTCTTAATGATCTCCCAGGGATTTTTTTTTTTAACTCTGTAGTTCCTTAACCAGGAAGTCTTTTATGTGCAACTTGCAACGTGGGTTGCAAGTTCATGCTTATTTTAAAGAGTGTCTTTGCACCTTCCTGGAGCTCAGGGTTTTCCCCAAGATTCATCACAGGAGGAAAAGGGACTTGGAAAATTAATACGATCTCACAGCTTATAAGTTGTACACTATAAATTGATGAGCAACAGCTGAAATATACAGCAATTCAAAGTAAAAATGTTGCTTGATATTCAAGAATACCAATAGTCCTTGTCAGCAATGTGGAAGTCCCTTATGTGCCTCCTGAAAGGATCATTGAAACTATGTCACATGTGGAACCCTCCTAAAAGAAAATGGGAAAAAAAGATGAGGAGTGTCCTTCATGCTCAGGTGCACAATTTGAAAAATTCCAAGGAATTTTGAAGGAAATTATTTTCAGGAAGCCCTAAAAGAATTCCCCTTCTGAAGACCAGTTCCTGCAGGGCAGGGAACATTAAGCATTTATTGTCCATTTAAAGTCCTTTCAAAAGTACTGGCCAAAGCTGACTTGCATTTTCTCAGCTCTTCTGCTGAACTGCCAGTTTAGCAGTTGCTCTTCTGAACAGATAGGTTACAGAATGCTTTGAGATTGCTTTTCCTTGAAATTCAAATCAGGCACTAGAAATGAATTATATAAAATTGTTAATCCAAAGCTTGTATAACAAGTGTGTATCTACTAACTTGTGTAATTTGTGGAACAGTTACATCATCCTATTTTGCATCTGCCTTTTTCTATTTTATGTAACAAAAGTGACATGAAAAGACCATCAAATAGGTACAGGACACATAATGATAAAAGGTTTTATAGGCATGATTCTGGGAAGACTGTGTTCTTCACAAAGCAGTTACACAACTCATTCTTAGAAGTGCTAATAAAATCTTTATGCCTCTCTTTCCTCACCCTTTCCTATCCACACACATGCCATGAATTGTTTAGTAGTGTTTTGGATAGCTGTATCTTATTACACTTTCATAACCTGTTCTTGTTTGTCATTCATCTATTTTAATCACTATTCAGTATATGCATGAGGCTTTTAAATCTTCATATAGATACATATATATTTAATTGTATCTATACTTCTTCTTTAGGTATAGGATCCTTCATTAGGTACTGGACTTTAAAATATTTCAAGTCAGGTCTGGAAACATTCTCTGCTAGGTCATCCTGTTCTGATCATATGGTCTTATAAAAGAGCATATCTGGAAACCCGTAGATTATGACAGTGAACTACTGGGTTTCTAGTTTCTTCCAAAACTTTTAAATCATTTGGAATAAAACTGCAATTTAGACAGTCATAGGTCTTATGTACATTTTAAGAGGTAATCTCTTTAATCCAGTTTGAAGATTTGCATCTTACAGCAGAGCACAGGCTGATCTAGTAAGGCAGAACAAAAACAACCAAGCTGTACTGAAGATCTGTCTAGGAATTTCTTGGGATAGAAGACTGCCCAGCGCACACTATTTCTTCCTCTGCAGTCAAGAATCATGGTTTTTTGCTTTTATTTCAAACGTACAGGTTAAGAGTTTTTATCTAACTTTTCTTCAAAGAAGAAATAGCAGCCACAAAGTAGAAGAGTGTTTCTTGAACAGAACAGTGACAAAACTAAAACCGATGAAAGACAATCAGACATTTCAGTGCAGCTTACTACAACAGAAAGAACAGCTTCACAAAATCCAAGAAAGGATTAGCTGTCTGCAGATGAAATTTCTAATATACAATAATCAAAACAACATTAGGATTTTTAACAGAAAGATCTAGGAAAAAACTAAACTTGCTTAAGCCAATCATTCTGTAGTTGTTAAGATAGCATTTAACACCTTGTAAGAATTTTCTGCAGATGATTTGCGGAGGTGTTTTCATACCATCTTCTTCAACCTGTGCTGCTGGTCACTGGGTACTAGAGAAGTCTGGCTACAGATGTGACCCACTGTGTCAACTCCAGTATACACGTTTTGTTGTTTTTCACTTTGCTACGGTAGCATAGCTTCCCACACTGAAAGTCAAAAGTGCTAAATAAACAAATTAGCAATGCTGGAAACAAAAAACACCTTAAAAAGTATTTCTTAGTTACACGATAAGATTATGTGCAGTACAGGTGAATTCCTCTGAACTGGCTCATAAGTTTGCCTCCAAAAGACTTTGCCTCCTATAAACTCTGAAACTTGTAGGTGCCGCCTTCTGTAAATATTAATAGTGGCACAGGAGCGATGCCACAAGGAAAGGGCACTCAGCCACCCCTGGCACTCCCAGCAAAACTCACTGTCATGCAGCCTCTGTATTGCTTCTTCTTGAAGCTTCTTATAATCTGGTAGACGTAAAGAATCTTCGATATATACCACAAGAGTAAGTGGAGGGTTGGCTGTAGTTACACATTTTTTGCTACTTGCATTTTGAGCACAGCATTTAAACATTTTTTGCAGCAATCAGGAAAGCCTCAGCGTACTTTCAAGCACTCATGGAGACCGACCTAATGCAACCTTCATCCCCTCAGCCACCCTTCTCCATCTGCACTACGTAACATACTCTTCAGTCACAAACTACTTGAAAACAGATGACTTCAAGCTCTTGATTTAAATAAAATAAAATATTCAATTTCAGAACTTCCAAGCATTCTAATACACACAACCCCAAATTCTGCCAACTACCTGGTAGCCTGATCAGGTGCTGCTTGTGCCTCTGTTCCCTGGGTAACGAGGACACAAGCTTGGCAACAGAGCACAAACCTGCCAGGAATAAAGCACGAGCTTTTAAAATATCTCACTGACTTAAAAGATGGTTTAAAAGAGATGGAAATAGCTTTTTGTGTATTGTTCTTTTGAATCCAGGACAGAAAACCGATTGTGTATTAAACCTGAGCAAAGCCAGTGATCATAGTTGTCCAGCTCCAAGCAGACAACTCTCATTTCACTGGAGCTAATATGACACGTGTCAGTAATTCACAGGACTGGAGCAGGTTAGAAACTGGCTGCCTTGGTCACACAGAGAGCACGATTACTTAATGATAGCAATTTCCCAGTTTTACAGTTTGCAGCACCAAGGAAATATCACTCACGACATTGGAAACAAGTCAAGCCTGAGGTGATTACTCAGCACAGATAATCGGAACTGGTTCTTCTAATACTGAAAATCATGGGATTTACTTCAGAGCTTAATTGATGCACTGGATACCCAATCCTAAATGGATTTGTAGCAGAGTTTGGGAGGGACACCAATCCTTTCACAGTTATGGATTAAACTGTATTTGCTTATCTTTGTCTGTTATCTTGACTCTTGATTCTTTTCTTTTAACGATTGCTCACCGTATGTCATTACTCTTCCAACTGTGAGAGTTATTTATTTGCATGTTTTTCCCGAGTTGCTCTGCTAATTCCCTAGTGAAAGACCACACATATGAAGAGGGCTGCTGAAGCCAGCTGAAGACTTTCAGATCACAAGGAAAAGGCATTAGGGAAGAAAAGAGATATTGAAACCTCTCAAGGTTAGATTAAAAACTTCACCTTTCTCATTAAGTGAGTGCTTTTCAAATTTGTATCAATTGTAATAGGAATTCATAGGCAGAAAAGTCATGACTGTTTTTGCATTTAAGATTATGGACAGAAAAGATAGAAGGGCATTTGGTTTAGCAGATAATGAACTATCAACACAGTATCTCAAGAATAACATCATTAGTGCACAGGAAGGGAAATTTTATCTATATGTAGTTTACCCTGCTGCTTATATACAACTGTAGTGATGATTTCATAGATTTATAGGAAATGAAAGAGACCAAAAAAAAAAAAAAAGAATCAGTAATCAAAAGTGGGAAATGATTTTTAACTAAAAAAAATCTTTAGCCTAAAATCTAACACACAAAGGTTTTTACAGCTGAATAGCTTTCAGGCCGAAAAACACTATAAATCTATCACTGCTTTCTGACCTACTTTTCCATGGTTGTGGCTAATTCGATCTTCTTGCCTTTCGTATCTCTCTGTCTCTGCCAACAGAGATGAGCAGTGGAAGAACAGAAGAGGCAGGTTGGGTTAAGAGGCCAGATCAAGGCAAATCATCACAAACAGGACAGAAAGATTTCAGAGATCTAGTCACTAAACAAGCAGAAAATTACTCTTTTTAGAGGATGTCAAAAGACATTATTAATACAAACATACTACATCTCAAACTGTCAAAACATTTCAAAGCAAATGAACTGTCTATGGGTAATGTAACGTCTGAAACATTTATTACACCACCTGTATAAAAACTAAAATCTACAGAATTTTAAGACAACTGAATACATAGTAAACATATGTTGTAAAATGAACCTTCAGAAATAGGGGGAAAAATGAGTACATCCAAAAGCTTTGACATTTTCTAAAAGAATTACTGTTCTAAGAACTATGTATTTGTTTTGGAACAGAAATAGTTAGTAATATGTGAAATAACCCAGAAAACATGCATTTAATTTCAAGTCATTTGAATTATTTTACCTGACCTGAAGAACAGAAAATAATTCCATAAAAAGCTGATCACATACCACTTTTTTTTTTTTCCCAGGATAAACTTTTCTTATGTTCCAATCTCTATTATATGCCCTCTTACAGCAATTTTATTCTGATTTGATAAGTAAACGAGGTTTATTTAACAGCACTGACAGTTGTCATCTGACCTCTATGTCTTCCGATAACTTTTCATTCCACTGACCGCTTTAAAATAGATGAAAATATAAATTTATGTGAATGCATTTGAGAACTAACAGCTGTTTGGAGGAGATAGGCTCTAGTTCATGCCCCTCTTTAAAGCAAGACATTGCAACTCCACCAATTTCCTGCTAGCCAGAAAGCATCCACATGCACAAAGCCATCCTCTGCATGAGCTGCTATATGCCCAGCCATAAGGGAAGAAAGAAAGGGGAGGGTAAGGTATGGGAAGAGGAAGGGTAAGGGAACCCAGAATCCAAACTTCCAAGAATTAAGAGAGTCCAGAAGAAAGGTACTTGACAAGTAATTGCACTGCCTTGATTCTGAGGACCTATATTCTCTGACCTTGGCCCAAATGCACAAGAAGCCACCATCTACACAAATCCACACTCCGTGTAAAAGACATACACCATAGCAGTGCCTGCTTACAGACCTAACTAACTCTTAAATGCCTTCCACGCAACCTACCAATTTGGCTGGGCATGTAGCATCTCATGCAGAGGCTGCTACGTAGTCCATATGTATGCTGCTTGGCTAACAGGAAACTGCCAGGGCTGCACTGTCTGACTTGTAGGAGGGACATGGGTTTGGGTCCAGCTACCTGCAGAGCTTCTGTCCAGCTCCATCTTTCTCCCCATTTATCCTACCAGGAATACACTTCCCAGAGGTAATCATCATGTTTTTCTTCATCTACTTATACTATACACAAAGTACAAAGTACTTGCTTATAGAGATTAATTACCTTTCTCAGATGAAGGCTTTATTCCTCACTGAAAACTGTAGCAGGGCTAAGGCAGATGTAAAACTGGCAAGACATGAGGCCTGTCAAAAAATGTGCAGATATCTTCACAGTACCACAGTGTGCACGCGCCCATGTAATCTTCCTTTAAGGCATGGTTGGAGTTTTTTTTCTCAGTCCTAAATGAGCTGAGAGGATTTCGTGCATTTCAGTTAAGACCACAAGAACCTACAGGACATGTTTCAGTCAGTTGTCCCAAGCCATGCACTCTTATGCTGTGATTTCTAGGGGAGCTGTATGCATTTTACACGTCACCAAGAAACATTAGCACCTCTACTGTTGTTTTTTATAGCTTTACAGAAAATAATTTTAGTTTGTTTGTTCTTGGCTGCATATTTACTTTTTAGAAAGCTGCCAATATTGGAAATAATAAGCAATCCCCAAGTGCTATTTTGCCATTTTTTTTATATTACTTTAACAATAGCAACAACAACAACAAAAAACCTTTAATAACTACTAAGTTCTTACTTCCCCAGGAAGCTGTGGGAAAAAAAAAAAAAAAAAAGACTAATTTCCATGAAAGATTTTCTTTTATTAGAAAACGATGATGAATTTTCAGCCAGTTCCAGATGGCAAAAGAATAGAAATACAGAGGTATTGTGCAGCTCTATAGTTAATGTTGTATGGAAGGTTCAAGCAGACTTTCAAGCAGATTAAACACACTGGGTTTCACAGTTTAGTATTCACATAAACATCATTCTTCTGAAGATGATAGAAGAAGACAGACAGTTTTTTATTAAAACTATTATTGTAAATCATAGGTATTTTATTCTGCACTCATCTGACCACAAAGTGAAAAGAAAAAGGGAGAGTTAACTTCACTGCACCTTTCAGTTCAAGATTGCTAAAAAAACGTATTTCTTTGAATTAAAAACTGAAGCTGTTTTTTGCATACATTTTCTTTTTAGCATGTATTTTAGCAGAAAACAAAGTTTAAAACAACAACAAAAAAGGAATTTCAGGAACTTACATGTTAAAAAATTACAGGAAATGAACATTTTCCTGTAAAACCCTCAAGGACTTTTAATTTTTTAAAACATCTACGTATACCATGTAAAACTGATATATCTAGGAAGATCACTACCTCCTTTTTCTACCAATTTATCAAGCAGCTATCATTTAGGTACGGAATCTTGTAACTAATGGTTTTGGATGCATTTTTTTCCACTTCATATCTAACCCAGAGAGGCAAAAATATCTGGAACATTGATTATATATTATTATAATTGGGTGTCTATAAATTTAACTGTATAGTGTAGCCCAGGCGATAGTAAAAGGGCCTAGCTGATATGAGTACAGTTGCTAACACGCAGTTCCAGGATACCAAATGTAGCATAGTGTCCAATTTTAAATCTGTATCTAAAAGAGCAGATTCTGCTCGGGAAAAGTACAGATACAATAGACAGGAAAGAAAGTTCACCTTTGCAAACTGTGATTTTCACTAAAATAAAATAAAATAAAATAAAAATAAAATAAAATAAAACAGGTATTTACTGATGTTAAGGAAAAATAATTTTATCACAGTTTTGTGCTTGTGTATAATTTTTTTTGTAAGCCATGCACCCCTCAGTAAAACAGGAAAAATTTTTCCTTCTCTACAAAAACTTCAGAAATATGCAATAGACATTAATATTTTGCCTTCTACCCTATTTACTGAACTGTCCTCAGAAACCATGCCATCTTTTCATGTTCATGTATTTTTATACTGCTTGAATGGTTTTCAAAAAAATATTTTATAACTTCTATTAAAAATAGTATGTGTCATTTTAGACTATACAGACGTAATAAAACATTTAGTGTAAAATTCTATACTTCTCCACCAAAAGGAATTATGAATCTTCAAAGGTCAGCTATAAATACTTTTTCTAATGCCTTTGTGACTGAAAAGAGCTTTGTAATAATGAGTATAATCTTTGTCTGTCTAGATTTTCTTTCTCAAGGAAATCACAAATTGGTAATTTCTTCCTGTTAAATTGATTCCTTTAACTCTTTTTTGCAGGTACTCTGCAAGATTCACTCTTTCATAGCAAAGGAGAAAAAAATAAATGTGTAAAAAAATGAATAGCTGGTATCACTGCAAAGTAGACTGAAAGATTATCTCTAGGAAACAACAAAAAAAAAAAGACTTCAGGAAGACAGACTGCAGGAAAAAAAAGAAAACATTTCTGCTTCAACGTTTGAAACAAAGTAAAACATTTCTGGCTCAATATAGAGAAAGGGGAGAAAAGCAGATAAACAGGTAAGATTGCTGTTTTCATTGTTTCTTTAGATGGACATCAGTCATTGTTGTTCCCAGCCCCAGAAAAGACGCAAATCAAGTCCTGAAGAGGCAGCTGTTTTTTCATGAAATCTGTAATAACGTGAAATGGTAGTGAAGATGTTTCAGAGCTCTCTTGCAAGCTCGTCTTGCCTGCCATTTTAAGAGATGCCATGGAGCTTTCTTTATTTACTTAGTGTTCTCCTTAATGCAGAAAAAAAACATGTCACTAAAACAAGGAGCTGAGTAAAGAAGTGTAAGGTAAAAGAGTGTAACTGAATTTCTAGCATTTACGATTTGGGGTTATTTGGATGAGAGGCTATTTTTGAAAAATCCCTCTCCATTTCAAGCATTTAAAAGTTATTCTTTTGTTATGTTTATTTTATGGCAACTACTGGAGAGAAAAACATGCTGAACTATGCTGAATGAAAAGCTGTGCTGGGATGGACCTAGCCAGTAGCTTTAGTGACTGTCTCACAGCACATTCGCTTCCTTGTGAGGGAAAAATTCCTTGAGATATAAACATATCCATCTCTAAGCTTTTTCTGTATGTCCTCATACATACACAAAATGTCCTTAAGATATCTACCTCCAGAAGACAAGCTACTGAGACTTTTCTTGATGACTCAAAAAGAACACTCCTGAAAAGTGTTTATAGTAAAAAAAGGACCTACACAGATAATGGCAGAATTGAGAGTCTCATTTTTATCTGAGCGGACTTGCTGAAAACCATTCCTTTAGTCTATGTGAAGACATGAAAGAACATAGTTTCTTGTGTCTCAGCAACCTAGACTTCAGAATCCCAGGAATGGATTCTGTGTCTTCGAGAACATCAGGTTGGTTCTCAATGAGAAGAGGAATCATTTTTCAGGTTGATGTGGGGTATGCACTCGTCTAACAGCAACTTGGTGAGGAGAGAGAGGATTTAAATCTCTTCCTTTCAGTATGAGTCAAAACCAGTCAGAAAAGTTAGAACAGTAGGTGGGCTTTTTTTTTTCCCATAGAAATCATAGCAAATGCCATCAGTTGTCCCTTAAACTTGCTTTAATGATCTGCCAGCAACAAGTGGTGCTCAAAAGCTGAGTAATAAGCCAGATGCAAGCTTTCAACAGCCTGCCCAAGGAACTGCATTTTGCAGCCAGAAGCAAATAACACACACCAAAATAACACAGAAGTGCTAATGCTGTAAGAGCTGCACAATACCTGACCATCATATGATTACAAATAGAAAGAAGGAAATTCACTTTACAAATGGATGGTCCCCCAACTAGAGCTGGGCATGTGGAAGCAACAAAAGAATTGCAGAGTAGTGCTGAAGTGTCTATGCACAAGCAGCAGGGGTTGAAATAAACAAACAAACAGATTAACTAACTGCTGTTACTGTTTTCTACTGAGACGGTTTTGAAGCATTGAGTGCATGCAGCTCTATTACAGAAATCTGAGCGTTATTTCATATCAAGCAGCCATACAAGGGTACTAATTTTTGAAAAGAGTACTAAATATTGATGTTTCCAATGCTCAGTTTGGTGCAGCAATAATTTATTTTGTCTGTACTGTTGCAGTCAGGAATGCACTATGAAGCTTTATTTCATGATCTTCCAGTCAGTGTAATTCAGCATGGAGCCACACCACTGCTGAGGAAGTTGAGCTTCTCTCTTTCCCCCCTTTCCAGTCCCTGTCCCTGCTGCTGTCCCAGCATTAACATTCAGGGGAACATGTGGTGAACCAGAGACAAGAAGATGACACAAACATTAATCCCTGCACAAGGGAAGGGGCAAGAATAAGCATGCAACAATGTGCCTTTCAGTAACAAGGAGTTGTGCCCATTAAACTGCTGTGGGATTTGAGATCCCCAGATAATGATCGCCACAGAAAACTTCACAAGGGCATGAGCAGACTGATGCCTGCTGCCACTTTTCATGGGGTTGGTGATGGTTTCCTCAGCCACCTCTGGCATCTTCCTTTTCCACCTGATGCTTCATACATTTTTCTGTTATTTTAGCTATTCAGCTGCACTAATCATAGTTATTCCAGCCTTATTACCTAATTGCCCATTGTCATCCTCATTAAATCCCTCTTTCTCTTTTTTTTTTTTTTTAATTGTCATGCTTCTTACTGTACTTTTTTCCTGAAAGTTAAATAGGATGAGTTGATTCCCATTGTGTCTGCCAGAATAGGATGTGGACTTAACAGTAATGGATGAAATCCCTGTCCAAATTAAATCAAAAGAATAACCCTCTCTGACTGTGTTGCTGTCCTGATTAACCCATTGTCATTCAAATCCAAGGGTTTTGCTAAGAGAGCTGCAAGCCACCGTTGTTTTCTGTGTATCAGTGCTGTTATTCGTGCCATGGTGTCCCCTCGTCAGTGTGGGTCCTGCAGTGCCACTGCCCCACCGTTATCCTCCCTGGCTGCCCTTAACACTAATTTGAAGAAATGGAGAATCAGGAGGAGGCCATTACAGCACAGTGAATGGAACCACTGTGGTTAGTAAGGGCTTCATGAGCAAGCCCATATTACATTGTCATAATACAAACATGTAACTAATTAACTAAATAATGAAGAGGAGACATAAAACAGTTTCTTATGCCTGGGGAATTATAGAGCCTAAGGCTCAAATAGAAGCTTTAAATAAGTATTCCTTTGTTTTTATTAAGATAGGTTGCTTTATTCTAATATACATTTTATATTAAAATTAATTATAACTTATATTGGATTCTGCAATTATAATTCATATTTTCTGCTTTATATGTCACTCACTCATTAGTTTCCTAAATAACAGAGAACACACTTAGTCAGTTGGCATTTTCCAGTGTTTTAATTGCCTGCTGTGATATAATTATTGTGACATTTTGGGATGTTTTTAACATCCTGAATTAAATATTCTGACATCCCAAAGAGCACTTCATGAAAACAGTCAAACAGTATTCAAGTCACCAGAAATCTACAGTTGTCATTTAATATTAAAACTATTTTTGACATAAAAAACATAGGTAAAATTGAAGTATTTAGCAACTTATATCTTGTGTCAGTTTTCATTTTTCAAATTTCAAAATGTTTTTAGAATATAATAAATATCTGCAGATCTGAAAATACTGTATTAATTTGCGTTTTATTTTCATTTTATTTTCCTTAGAAAGCCATGAAGTAATGCTACATATGAAGTTCTACCTGTGAAGCTCAACTTTTAGAGAATTCTCACTGTAAAACATGCTACATTTATTTAAAAATAATTTTAGAACTCTGATTCAAAATGGTTATGAACTACATCATATGTTTTAAAAGAATTGCACTTTCATACACACACAAAAAAAATTATGATGATTAAGATAAAATGCTTTGACTTCCAGATTAAAATTAATTTCTGGAAATAGTAATTGTTTAATGGATTACATGAAGAGAATGGCGTATGTAAAATAAAATGTTGTGAATCAGCTCCTAAATGAGTAAGAATAAATAAGAATGAGGTGAATTAGATATTTTTAGACAATAAACAGGCATTTCCCTGTCCTGGTCCTTTCAGCCCCATTTTACAACTAGATTGGAAATTTCCCATTATATACTAGGAGAGCATGGAAGAGGTTTTGGGAGCCACATGAGGCAATGAGGGCAGCTCCATTCAGCCTCCATCCCAACCTTCTGCCTCTGCCACACTGCTGCAGAGATGCACAGACATTGCCAGGGACAGAGAAGTCAGGAGAGCAATGGAGTGAGATACTGCAACCCTGCAGTCTCCAATTAATACCTGGTCTCTAAGGAGTTGTGCACTGACTTGTGCACAGCGCTGTATTAAATTGTGTTGTGGTCAAGGTAATAAAAAACACAGGTAGAACTTGACCCTTCCCCATGTGAGTCCAGCACAAAGTAGTACCAATGTGAATATGGAGCTAAACCAGAAGCCGTGCCTGGTTATTAAATGTAATCTTAAAGTGAGGCTGATGCTTTAACATACACCGAATGTTTGATCTATATGTAACGTTGGCACCCAAAACACTCAAAAATAAAACTCTCAGTGTGTATTCTGACATTTCAAGTTCTGAATAAAGATTTTGCTAACTTAACTGCAAATATAGTTATCCTATAATATTTACCAAGCTTCAAAAGTTTGTCTGAAACTTTCTGTAATAAAAATTAGAAATGCAACACTATAATGCTGAAGTAATGATCCACAAATCTCAAATACAAAAATGTATGTTTCTGCAAAAAATATTGGCTTGTTAAGTGATCAAGATACAGTCTGTGCAAGATGTGGAAAAGCACTAGTTGCTAGTTTTCAGAACCGAGAGTGAGGAAGAAGCAATAAAATAGTCCTATACCACATTGGCATTAGCTTGATAGCAAGAATACAGAAAGCAAAGATCTTCCAGCTTCTTAAACACAATACAGCAAAATTTTCTAAATCAAATCAAGTGAAAAGATAAAATTATTGCTCAGTGCAGTGTGTGAAAAATTATTGTTCCTTGTAACTTCAGTGGGAACCAAGAGAGAGAGATTATGGAGTTAGGACTTGGGGACAAACATAGCAAAAACATTACTTCTATGTATACAAAGATCCATCTCATCTATGAGTTATAGCTATATTTCTATGACTATTTACTTCATATCTTTCTGAGAGTAGACTGTTGTTGATTCATATTGACTTGACCATACACTAGTGTATTTACTGCAATAAAATGCACTGAAATAATCCCGGCATATGATCAAAGCATTCAATTACCCAGCTGACATTTAGTGCTGACACTCTATCCTCACATCAAACTTCCCTGCAGACTTGAGGTTGTTTTTTTTTTGTTGTTGAAATTGCATCTCCTTTTTATTTCTTTAAAATAGTTTCAATGAGTTAATTACAATTCCAAACAACAGATGTGTGTTTAGCAGCTACAGTATTTGCACTAATATGATATTTGCTCAAATATTCTGTTAAGTGGAACTTGTGCTGTTACAGAGCAGCAAGAATAGAGTTCAGAAATAAGAGATTACAAATAACCTTTAAAGTTACACTCATATAAACAGTCTGCATTTATAGCTACTAGCAGACTGGCACTGACCTTATTTTATCCCAATTCTGGGTCACATATGAATATGTTAAAAGATCAGTTGAAGTGTCCTCAGCCATATCAGCCTCACTGAAATGACCTACTAACACCGTGTGGCTTCTGTTTGGCTAGGCACCTGAACTGTCTGTGCATCCCCTCTTTACTGGGCCTGAAGTACTGCTTCATGCAACTGAGCCCAAGGGAGACTGAAGCACCCACTTGTAAGGAGTGTGGTAAGACCCGGCCCTGAGTTAGCTTTTTCTTCTACCTGAAACCACTGTGAGGCAGGAAGACGGTGACAGATCACTAGAAGTAGGAAAAGGTTAGCCTGAAAAGCTTATTCAGCTGGTTATTTGCAGGTGCAAAATCTGAGGGTACTGAGGTTTTTAGTTTGAGACATGATCAGCTGACTCTAGTCAATTGTGAACCAAAGAATAAACCAAAGAACCATTAAGAGCTAGAAACAAGACTTCCCAGTCTTATCAAAACTTTCATGAGATATGTTTCGCAGGAATATATATTACGGGGGGGAAAAAAAAAAAAAGCAAAAAAAAAAAAAAGAAAGCATCTTTGTGCTTGTGTGTTGAAAAAAATGCCATAAGACTCTTAATTTTCTAGAAAATCCACCTAACATAAAAAATCAGTGCTCTATTTCATTCATGACTTGCTTTAAGGTAGTGTGGAGCTGCTGTCATACCTTTACTTACATAATTCTTTCAGATATATTGAAATAATATGTGAGGCCATGAGTAAAGACTCACTCATACTTCAACATTTTCAGACAAGATGCTTCACTGTTAATAAATTGGAACTGGATCATTATCTTTATTGAAGGAAAATTACACTGGGAGAACACACATTAGCATTTTAGTCCAATCAAAAATTAGTGTTCTCAAGCATAACTTTCACTCACCCACATACTATGCTCTGCTTGCTTCACATTACAAAGTGCAAAGGGCTGAGCTTTTTCAGATAAATGTATGCTGGAAGGTACGCTCCAATGGTACACCTAATGTTGTCTGGCCAGAATAGTCTCAAAAAGCGTGAATAAGTCCTGATCACTCTGCAAAAGCAAGGTGTGAAGCAACATCCTGATGCAATCATCATTCTGACCAGAAAAGTGCCATGGGAGCCTTGATATTTAAATATACAAATCACTGAAAACCAAGATATCTTTCTCATCAGTACACCTTCACCTTCCAGCTAACAAACCCAGCAAGTGACACTGACTCCCTCCTATCTCCGTCTGCAGGGATGTAAACCTCTCCCTCTCTAGTCAATATCTATGGCCATTAACCTGGGAGTAATTTGGGGGACAAGTTGCTCTCTTCATCCTGCTGACATGGTGGCATCATGCAGAAAGGAAATCATGACAAATTGGATAGGAAAGAGAGAGCTCAGCCCTAACTTATAGGTTAGGACATTTCTGTTAAAGATGGGAATGCTTGGCGACAGCCTGTGAGTGAATAGTTGTAGCTGCCGTCAGAGGAAATGGGATTCCTTGCACTGGAAAAACACTACAACCGCATTTTTCATGGGCCCGTTCCTGTATTAAGTATTAAGTGTGCTCTGAGAATGCCTCCCAGATCAAACTGCTTAGAGGATTTTGTAGAGAAACCATTCCCAGACTGCTACCAGTCTGCAAGATGGCATAGGCAAGCTCTGAGCAGCCCTTGGGCATGCACAAAAACAAAATTCTGCAGGCACTGGCACCTTTAAAGGTAAAGAAAGAAATTAAAGTGCATCTAGAATGAAACAGCTGCTGAGCAAGGTCTTCTTGGATTGTATTTTAAGTTTCATGATCAGAAAACCTTTATTCAAGCTAGTATCTGATCTCTGTGATCTTGAAGTACATTAGTAGTGTCTCTCTAAAAGAAACAGCAGGATCTTGATAAAATAAAGAGAAGTGACCTCTGGGCAGGAGCAAGAGCAGACTGACAGAAGGTGATGTGGGATGCAGACCTTAGCAGCCTCACCAAGGCACTGTAGCCAGTAGGTAGAGACAGGAAAGAACTTTTGGTATGCGCTTGAGTTCACTTATAATTAGGAAAGTGGGTAAGTGGATGCTTGAAGTTAATCAGCTACTTAAGTGCTTTCCTGAATTACAGCCATGCGCTGCTAGGCTCCATTTTATAACTCTATGCAGAAGCAGAGAAGTAAAATATCCAGTTAAGGGAAGGGGACGAAGCTGAGTAGATTCTACCCGTGCTTTTTTTGGCTTTTAGTTTTAGTTTTGTTGGCTTTCTTCTAATGCTGTCAAAACACCTTGACCTTTATTTAGAAATCTATTTTTTGTCATTTGGGATCAATATGTGTCTAAACAATAGACTGTTTCTGAAGGGTAAAATGTTTCTTCCTTTCTCCTTTGCTTTCTATTTTTCTTCACATAACTTTTTCAATTTCTTACTTCTGTCACTAAATAGATACAGTTGTTAGGATTGCAGTAATTCCAACTGTAGCAGTGCAGTTTTGTGGTATCGAGCTGTTTCCTGTCCCTCATCCTGGTGAAGCAGATTTCTGAGTAAATATTTACAAAGAAATAATATAAGAACACTATAATTAAAATCCTAATTTTAAAAGAATGAGAAATGAAAATGTGATTAAATTACATTAAAAAAATCAAAGCAAATTAGAAAACATGAGGTAGAGTTAGTATAATACTATTGATCATTATTAAAAATAAACGAAAAAGATCATTACTGCTTGAAAATGATCATTCAGCAGAATATTTCACATTCCCTGAATTCATTCAGAAACCCTTCCACACCTCTGTGTTTACTAAACATTCTTCAATACCACATAAGAAGTAGAAACAATATTGCCAGCTATTCTGAAAATCTCCCAGTTTCTAGCAGGTGCAGCTTACTTTGCTCACATCAGAATCCTAAAGTGCAGAATGAAGCCAGACGCACCTCCAGCACCAGCAAAGCCACCTTTTAGACCAGAGATTGACCTTCACTCTCCAAAACTAATGCTTAGGTTGCTTACTACGTTTCATTTCAAAATGTAGCAAAGTAGCCCTATCCAGATTATATACTATATTTGGTGAGACTCTTTTCTTCAAAACAAGAGATGCCATATATTGCCTCAATCTTGTGTATTTTAAACTAAGCATTAGTAAAAAAATCAACTATGAAAAGGCTCAAAAAAATGGCTAGAGAATGAAAACAGAAACAGCAGCTGAGATCTGAGTGAAAAAACAAGGGCCCATTTACTTTTTTAGATATATGTGTATCCATTTATTTGCAGCCAGATAGGCTAGGTTTGAATTTTTAGAAGGTTGCTACAAAAGCAAACACTTGGCCATAGAAATCCTTTTGTAGGATCAAGACCTAAAGTCATTCAAAAATAACCCAAATTCTGCCAGCAACTTGAAATTAGACCATTTTAACCTCTTTTAAAGCTCACTCTGAGACACCAAAGATTTAAAACCCCCAGAAGGAGGTTCTTAGACAAACAGTAATGAAATAGAACAAGCTTATCATGTAACAAGAGCAAACTCAGAAATATTAGAACATATTTTTAATAAAGAGTTTGGGAACAAGTATGTTCCCTGCCTGTAGAGCCTATCAGGGGCTGAGACTTTTATTGTAGTCCATGTTCAGAAATTTCCCAAGTGGAATAAACTCTGAATGAACTCTTCAAGAAAGCCAACTTGTCCCTGTTTCCTCTGAGAGGCGGTAATTTGCATGAGAACAATATTGGAAGTTAGCCCTAACTCTCACAGATCTGTTTCCAGTCTCAGATTCACGGTGCCCTCTTCTTCAGACCAATTTCCCCTTTCTAAGGGGAGACTGATTCAGGGAAAGCAAGACTTTTCCTCATCACCTAGTAAATAAAAAACATGTACTGTGCTGATCCCTCTCCCAGTGCCTTCCTGCTCTCAGTGTCTTCCTCCCTGCTGGCCAGGGTGCAGCAACAGCTCGGCACTGAGGCAGCTGCTCTCACTGTGCTTGGTCAGGCTGGCTAACAACACATAGCACAGAATAAACTGTGAACAAAAGGTGTTATGAGCTATCATGGTGGAACGGGTTACAAACCTAAGCTTGTGTTAGCAGGTCAGGTTAGGTTAGGTTAAGGTTAGATAATATTTCAACATTCTTTTTCTTTGTTAAATTCGTGCTATATCTTCCATTGTGAAATGCATCTTCTTTATTAAAAAAAAAATAAAAGCTCATTTCCACCCACCATTTGGGTGGTTGATTGGCTTGTGTTTTACATTACTCAGTACCTGTACTAGGTGAGTATCTGAACATAGATATTTTTCCCTTTTCCCTTTATCTGATTATTCTCAAGATGATATCTTGAAGTTTTTTATTCTGGGCTTTATTTTTTTGTCTTGAACAAAGATCTACTGAAACTGCCTACAGAGCTCACAGTATGTGCTGGAGTTTAATTGCAACAGAGACAGTCCAGCAGATCTTCAAGCAACCTTTCCGTAAACTACAGGATACTTAATCATCCTCAGAGATAGAAGCAAGGTGATGACCGGATCACTCAGTGTTTTAAGGAAAGTTCTATACAAGGAGAGTGGTTAGGCCCTGGAACGGGCTGCCCAGGGAGGTTGTGGATGCCCCGTCCTTGGATGTGTTTAAGGCCAGGTTGGACAGGGTCCTGGGCAACCTGATCTGAATGTGTGTGTTTGGTGGCCCTGCTAGGCAGGGGGGTTGGAACTACATGATCCTTGAGGTCCCTTCCAACCCAGGTGATTCTGTGATTCTGTGATTCTGTGAAAGGTGACTTCTAGTTACTGTTTCTCAAGCAAGTTAGATCTAAATGGAATGAAAGCTCACTAAAATGAAATCTCGGGAAGTTTTTTCAGCTTGTAGCAAGAGGATCTCCTTATAGCCTCTTGCTCTAGCTACTCTTGCCTATCACTGACAAAGAAGTAAAACTTGCTGTCAGTATAACATTTTAAAAATGGCCTCTGGTTTATGTGATGAAATGGAAAGAACTGTACTTCCCTTTGACTGAATGCCTCTGTAACCACAAGGAAATGACCTTCCAGATGTTATCCATGTTCAGAATCACTACCCTCTCTTAGGTGTCTCTCTTTAGGTACGCCAATTGTATAATATTTTCTGCTTCCAGTGGGAGCACAGAAGCAGAGTGCTTCCCTAGGGTAAACTCCAGATGTAGAAGGTTTGGAAAATCTCACTTTGGTCAGAACAACTGCAGATAAATGAGGGAACAGTTTATGACATATGTCATTTTATGCTATTTTAAGGTATTTGACTTTGATATTATTAGAAATATAGCACAGTATTTTAAATCCTCGTTTGAAGATGTGAAGCATTTGACAATGTTGTGGTTAAGAAGGAATCCACATAAAATTATTTTGTTTATCGGGCCTCACTAAAGGCTGACAGGAGGCTTGTTCTTGCAAGTAGTATGAGTCCTTTTCCTGAAGTAATTTTACCTCTAGTAATCTCACTTTTGAGATTTTAAAAATTCTGTTCTGTTTAAAGCACACTGAGAAGCTAGAATACATGTCAGCAAAGATCACAATAGATAAATAAATAGGAATTGAAGAATATGGCTTAATTTGTGACTGTAATGCAGAAACACCCCTTTGCTACCTATCCCGTGTATGAGCAGCTTAACTTTCTGCCTAAATATTCCTGAGGTATTATATCAAACCTTTTTCCTTTTATTTTGCTTTTTTTTCCTTTCAACCAAATCCTTTAATGGATTTGACACCAGAATGTAATTGAATAGATTTGGTGGTAAAACATATCTCTTAAAATAAACTTGGTATTGTTCATTTGATTAAAATACAGTTTCTAGGACTATTTGAAAGCCCTCACAAATGCTGATCATTTCTAATGAAGGCAGGAGGGAAAAGAGAGGCTCTGCCTGGTCATCAAGTTTTCTTTCCCAAATAGTCTGATGTTCACCTAGATCATGGGAAATCTAGAATGTGTTATCCTCTTCCTTAGGAGATTAGTATACACTTCTCCAAGTACTGAAAAAACCTGATGATTATTATACTACAGAGGGCTTAGGGCAATGCTTGCTTGTCTGTTGACTCAGATGCCCTTTCATTTTACAGCTGTCCTCTTTGTAGGGATTAGCCAAATATTTGCTTATTTGGTGATTAGCTGTATATCCACATAGGGCCCTATCCTGCAGGTTTGTCTTAGTTCAGGCTTCTACTTCATTTGTTCCTCCAGCTTGATTTTGTCCTATATCTTCCTCTTAGCTTTTTGTCATCTACACATATATACCATTATCACCTTATCCTAGACATGGTCTTTTTATCATTAAACTAACAGTGCTATTCAATTAGGAAACTCTAAGGTTTCATTTCTGAGAAACAAAATGCTTTCCAAATCATATATTCTCTAGAAATCAGTGATATGTGTGATAAAATAATATTTATAGTTAATGTTCAACTCTTTTCGTATCAAGATGTCCTTGGACAACATTGATTTCTCACTGAGTCATGTGCCATATAAGACTCTGGTCACAATAATTTTGATCAGAAGTATACTCAGGTACTCAAATTTAACAATCAGGCCACAGATGGCTGTTAATCTAGTCTTTGACTAAATTAATTGCTTTCATAATTGGGTACACATGGAGCTGTTTAAACACTAAGCATGGTACTCTTAGGTATCTTTAATAAGAGATAGACTGGCTGTTTTAACTGAAGCTTTGAGCAGCTGGGAACAGCAGGAGAGTGCGTCAAAAGAAAAAGCAGAGCGGGGATTTCATTTCTCTGCAGAATTAAATGCAACTAAGTTTAGAATGGGCGTTTGGTTATGTCTAAGAAATGTTTCATAATCACATGGAGGTAGGAAACTCTTCAATGCTATTCCCTCACTGGGCACAGAATTAGCTTAAATTTTTGGGTGATTATATGTCTTGTCAGTGTCACCTGTTGTTAACCAGCAGATTACCCACGTGTGAAAATAAAGGGAGAGGAGTTGAACTACGACTTGCAAAAGCTTTCTGGTTCTTGGGAATGCAAGCATCGTTTAGGCTTTGGCACATCTAGCCAGAAGCCTGCTGTGGGGAGGGGTCTGATCAGTTAAGAGTGTGATGGCTCTTATAAAGGGAAGCTTGATCACCAGTGGAAAACAAGAGCACGGGGATTTTGTACTGGAATTCATATGCTTACACATAAAAGTTACCTACGTATCACAACAAACTGTGCTGTTGTCTGGTTTCTATCTAACAGGCCAACTCTGTCTTAGATGACCTTGGTTTTGGAGAGGTCAATTTTCACATAAGCACGAGCTCCCACCTAGCACCCAGCAGACCCATACAGAGATCCACAGGAATTCCCCAGCATCAGTCTAAGCCTCTGTCTTACAAATGACATCTGAATAGGCTCACCAAATAGAAAACATTTCCGCTGAAATTCCTCATATCTCTGAAAGCATAGTGAAAATTCTGTCAGTCAGACTCTACTTATATTGTAACTAACGTGTTTTCCTATACTTCTCTATGCTACAAAGAAAGTGCAAGATATTTTAAAATAGTATGTTTTCACTGATAAGAAATATTGATCCTGATAAGAAATATAGATCTTAGCAGCAAAAAGATGTTATTTCTAATAATCTGTTGCCAACAATAATGCAAAACTGTTGTACGAGGTCAGTGTGGAAATGGAGCTGAGATTTATTTTAGAAGTTGCATTCTACATAAAAAAAAAAAAAAAAGAATTCACAGGGGACCAAGCCACTGTTGAGGAACTTAATGAGTTCTGGCAGAAGCTAAGGAGATCCTTGTGCTGTATCCTTATTTCTGGGAGGAGGAAACTTGGCAGAGAAGCTGTCTGAAATAGAAGTGGCTACGGAAAATGTATAGAACAAGTTGCAAAAATAAACACTAAAAATAAATCACTAAGACTTGAGTATTCAGAATGAGTTCTAAATGAATTGTACAATTAAATAACTCTGTTACTACTAGAAGTGTGTGACTTCTATACTTCTAACCTGTGGACTGGAGATAGCATCACCAGAGAACTGCTATTTTCAAAGCACAATTAAAAAAAGAAATAGATCAGTATCAAAATTACTTCAGATTTTGCAAGCTAAGTAACTAACTCTACTCTGATTTCATAGCTCTGTAGACAAAAACAGAAAATGTTGGAACCTATTTTAATTAGCAGCAATAAATGCTGTTTGTTAAAGATATTTACAGTACCTCCCTTGGCTGCTCTCCAGTCTGAACAATTAACAGAATCATGCTGGAATCTATTTTGTGGCAGTAACATCTGGCTGATAAATGTTGAGAGAAGTTGACTGTGAGAATGCCTAGGAGAATTAACTTAAAGAGGGGTTACTTGTTACAAGGGGAGGAAAGTATTACGAAACTTCATCAACGAAGTTTGATGAAGCGGTGTTACATTTTTGGTTTGTAGCACCATTTACTCGTTTAACACAAATCTATTGTTGTTATTTATCTTTTTAGCATAGTAAAGCACTACAGTTATAGTAGTCTCTACCTTAAAGAACAATATGTTGCCAGCCCTTACTTTCACTTCACAAATTCTGTTATGTGTTCAGGCCCACGATAGTGAAATCAGGTGAGAACTGGAAACACTTGACTTCCATTTCAAAGAAATTCTGGCAATGAGTGTTAGAAGAGGTTAAAAGTCTCCATTGATTCAGTGCTAAGCTGAAAGGCAAGAAAAAAAATATACAATAGAAGTAATACAATAGAGAGGCTGGATGGAGAAGCAGTATATCTGAATCTCTGAGATACAGCGCCAAAGCAGAAGGAGCAGGATTCCAGCCTTGCTCTGATGTGACTACAGCACTTTCAGAACCACACCAGCTTCCAAGCCACATTTAACTTGTGCTATGGGCAAGGCACTGCTGGGGAATATAGATACTTAGTTGTAAAAGTGTCCTCCAAGGCAAATGCTGAAAACCCACACACTTCATTTTAAATGTGAGGAGCAAAGGGAAGAAAATTACAGGCATACTTCCTCTTCTCCTTTAAGAGTCGCACATACATCTCCTGGAGAGATGCTGGAGACTTCTGAGATGGTATCCTATGCTCTGCTCCCTGTTGGAGCAGCCATTTGCACACTGAGTTTGCCATCACATGTGAAATATTCGACCTCCCTATTTACACTGCAGTCCTTCCAGAAGGCACCACTTTCTCTCTCTAACGCTCCAAGGGCTCAGTGTCTTGGTCTGTGCTCCAGTGGCATTGCTGTCACACAGGAAAACTTGACCAGTGTGGCGTTTCATATAAAGGAGGAAGAATAATGCCAGTGGAAAATGCTCTCCTTAGCTTAAAAGGTAGCTAATCTGACGTCTGTAGCAGAACTAGCAGCCCTTCTATCATTTAGCTTTAGTGAGAATTTAGCTAGCGTAATAGTGAAAGTCATTCATGAGGACAGGACAGTAAACAGTTCTTTGTCTTTTCAGCAATAGCATAACTTTGAATCATCAGCACATGCTCTGATGGCTGGCTCAGTATTTCACATCCACTGCTAATATTAAGCTGCAATTAGCGATCTATTCTCTCTGGGTTTAATGGCAGTATATTTTCAGCTGCAGAGTTGCTCTGGTGATGGCATACTTAAATTACTTGGCCACTTGGGAAACTTTAGAGTGAGTGAGTGACATTGCTCAGCTGTGTGGAACATGGGATAACAGTTTAAATGAAAGGAAAATACAGCAATACTTGATTGATAGTTCTATGGAGACATTACTTAGGAGTATATATAGGATTTTACCTTCTCTGTAAATTTAATTTTAATAGTCAAATAATGACATGTTAAAACAGCAGCTTAATCTATAGAAGACTCATTTTTCTCTCTGTCTTTCTCTCTTTTTTTTCTTTTCTTTTTTTTTTTTTTTTTTTTCAGGTTGGCTCCCTCCAGTTTTCACCTTCTTCTGACAGGCTAGTGCTGAAACACAGGATTTATCATCCTCAGAAGAACGCTTAAAAATAATAAATGTTTTAAATCAGTACTGACCATAAGTTGTTGCATTGCTAGTTGCAAAGTACTCTAATTGGTTTTTATAGGATAAAAACCCGGAATCTTTCTTCTAGTTTGCATATTAGCAGTTAATATCAACTTGAAAGAATGTATTGTTTAAAGCTCTATTTTCTCTACCTTAATGTCCACTGAAATTATGCTCTGCTTTGAGAAGCGACTCTGTAAAGTAAAATTTAGAATACCATTCTGATCTGAATATTTTCCTGTGCAACCTTTTGTAGGGAACCTGTTTTAGCAGGTTCATCAAGTTGGACTTGATGATCCCCAGAGGTCCCTTCCAACACCTAGGATTCTGTGATTGCTTGTGTGAGTTGATTTGGAAGAAACCCTTTTCTTTAGCACTGTAAGTGAACATTCTGTATTAAATTAGATGAATTTTCTGTATAGTACCTTAGTAGAGTATTATCCTTAGCCTCTAACCAGTAGTGATAAACCAAGACCTAAAAACAACCTTTGAAAATTTCACTCTGTATTCTAATGTGGTATAAACTGAAAGCCCTGTTTGTGCCTTAAACAATCATGTAAAACTGGACACATCTATCAGAAATACTTAATGTTGGTCTTTATTCTAAATCTTTTTTGCTCTGAACAATATTAATTTGGTACATGGGGTCACATTTCCATGGATCAGCTAGTATTGATAATTTGTTGATATTCTCATGAGCCTGGCTGCTTTTTGCCAGGTTTAATGGTCTGATAAGAGAACACCCTCTCATTCAGGTCCTCACAGTTTCAGAAGCACTATGGCAAGAATGTACAATCAGAAGAATTTTTTATCTTCCATTATGAGGGATAAAGATGTTTGTGAAAAACACTCATATGTGGAAAATACTCATCTGTCTGGAATAATTAAGTTTCATGTGCTTAGAATTAGATCAATAACAAGGGCTCAAGTAAAGCAGTGACTTGATTGGTCTACTGCTGCCTTTCTACTTAAGGTAAGCTTTACTTTATGAATTTCTTTGTCGTTTTCCCTAGCCAGAGATTCAAGAATATGTTTTTGGCTAAAAATGTTATTGTACCTTTTGAAATTCACCTTGGCTGTCTTTCTATTAACCTGTGCAAAGACACAGCTGTGCACATATGCTGGAAGACAGAGATATTAACCAATACTGATGAGATTCCCAAAGACAGACCCTGTAATTAAGAGGTAGCAGCACTTTTCATTTTACATGCTTCTGAAAAAAATGCAGCCACTGAATACCAAGGAATTGTGCAAGGATAATATTTTTTGTTTTAAGATTTAATATTCAAGGCACAGAGAGCCCCTACACAGATGTCCACAACTAATCATACAGGATTTCAACCTTTATAAAAATAAATCAATTCTTAAAGCTGTTTTTGATCAAGGTTGTTATGAATTCTGAACCACTAGATCAGGCAAAATCTTTTCACCTGCGCTGGTTGCCATCTCGAGCAGGTTTTTTGCAGCATTCCTGCTACACTGTACTGCCAGGTTTTGGTTTTGGTCTGCTTTCTTCTTCTGGAAGCTATTTCCCTCCTTCACTCGAGAAAAATAAATAGGCTGTATATCAAACCTGGAATAGTAGGATATCTGCTAGCAGTAGGTGAAATAATAGGTCAATTACCATACATATCCAGCTACAGTGGAAAAATATTTATTGTTCCCTACCTATCCATGCTTTTGGAAGTTGCCATTCCTAAGGAGAAGTAGCAGGATTATACATTTGTTTACTATGTGGCCACAGCATTTTAGAGTACAGTGTAAATCTGTGAAGTTCCTAGTATTTTAGTATCTAAGATTGTGATCTTACGTATCAGTCTAAACCTGTGAAATTCACAGTATTTTAGCACATAGGATTGTGATCTTTCACATCTTTATTATGTACTAAATTGCTGGGAAATTTATACTGCTACTGTTTAAGTAGTCACATACTGGCACCCTAATTTCACAGTGGTTATTAAAGAACTGTTGTCCAGTTTGGCTAGATTATTTAAGTGATAGTATTTATTGAAAAGTTTCCCCCAGTATTTCTTTCTTAAACCCTTTTTTTTTTTTCTTTTATATTTCTCTTTTTTTTTTTTTTTTTTTTTTTTTTTTTTGCTATGGTATATTTTTCAAGTATTAATAGTTCTCTGCAATACTTGGTCATAAAGCTATCATACAATTCTTTATTTAACCCTTTTGGTTTACCAGAAACACTTTCAGTTTCCAAATTGTGCTCACCATTTCAGGATGTATCTGACAGTGTCTGAAAAGGCTTTGACTGTTCACATTAGACTGTTTCAAGTATGCTTCATCCTTACCCCAGTTTCCACAAAGCAGTACTTTGCAAAGCTGTCTGTACAGGAGGGAATTTCACCTTTAGGGATTAATTATAAAGAGGTTTTGGTTATCAACAGTTTTGCAACATGTCAATAAGATAGTTAAATCTCTCCAATATATGTTCAAGAAAATTAATTTAGACTGTCAGATTGTGATAGGGATCTAGTGCCAAATCATAAGCTACTTTTACTACATTAGTATATGGCAGATGAAACATGTATAGTGATAATTCCTGTAGCTTTAAACTAAGTTAGCTGACTCGCTGATCCCTTATAAATTAGGTAGGGCAATCAGCTAAACTGAACTAAATCAAAATTATCCCTTGCTGCTTCTGACATCAGTCAGTCTTGCAGTTTCCTTGTTTAGAAAAGCAGGATCAAGTCCATACATGCAGTAATCTCTTGGCTGGGAAGTCATTTTAGCAGAGAAGGAAAAGCAATTAATTTAAAAATAACACCCCTGATGGTTTGACTAAGCAGGACCTCTCGGTTGTCTGGTTAGTTTTAGATTAGGAAGAATAAAATATCTCAAAGGGAGGGAATTGTTCAAAACCCAGTCTCTGGCATGTCTGCATGGAGGCAGTATTTTCAGAAGGCCATGCAATAGAAAATCCAGGCGGCTGAAGAAAATCTGTTTAGAATTCTTTCGTCTTTCTTCTTTCTCCCTGAAAGCTGCCCACCAACTTTCTGATCGTGTTTACTTCTTCTTTTTTTTTTTTTTTCTTTAATGCCTGAAAAAGTCTCTCAAAGATGAGAATCTTGCTGTTACAACAAAAAATGTGTTAGATGAACAAAACAAGGGGTGTCTTCTCTGCTCCTTATTTAATCATGAGCATCTCAAAAAAGAATCTTCAGATGCAGGATGTGTGTGTCCCTGTGAAACCATGATCAAAACCGTGATCACCTGAGCGATTCCATTAAATGAACACTTTTTTTTAATTGCTGGATTCGTTAAGCTCAATCAGCTGTTCTACACAAGTGATGAAGTTTACTTCTATGAATACTGGTCATTCATATGATTTGTTTTTTGGGTGGTCCTGTGTGTAGTCAGGCATTGGATCTGATGATTCTTACGGATCCTTCTAACTTGAGATATTCTATGGTTCTACTAAAAAACTTTATAGAAAAAAAAAAAAGTAACTTGTCATCTGTTACAAAGGCTTTGTTCATTCCTGTGAAAGCAGAGCCACTCCTCCTGGCTGCATTGTGCAGGCAATCTCTCAGCATGTCTTTCACCCCCCAAAACACCTCCAAGGATTTCTGAAGGAAATATCCACAAAGCTCTGCACAAGAAGCAAAAGCACAACAGATTTTTAAAGCTCATCTTGTACCCAAATAAATGAATGAATTTATAATCTCTCCTACAGAGGATATTGTTAGTTTGAGATGGATGCATTCTACTGAGATACAGATGAATGTGTGGGCTCTGATTATGCCTTTCAGGAGTTACCTTGGGCTCTGCTGTTTCCCCGTGGCAGGGTGGGCTGTATTTGTTACTGTTTTGAAGTCCAATGCAAACAAGACACAGGGCGCTCACAGATCGGAGGTAAAGGCGGGAGCAAGGAGGCTGCTGCCTGCTAATTGTTGGCTGATGAGGGAAAAGCCAGCAGAGGCAACGGGAGTCTTCGCCAGTCTCGTCACTAGGCACGCACTGTAACAAACGGCATTACTCTCAAAAGCGGCAATGTGAGCAGGGAGTGCTTTGAACGGGAGAGTTTAGGGGAGGCACGCAGGGAACACCTGAGGAAACAGCACGAGCTCCATTTTCCGCGTTCAGAGCTCTGTGCTGTTCCGTTTCTGCCAACTTTTCAGCCGTTACCAGGACTCGGCTCGCTGCAATGCAGCGTTGGGCTACGGGCGAGCTGTGCCCGGGGCGGGGCAGCGCTGACAGGGGCAGTGCCGCGACCAACAGCAGCTCGTCAGTTGAGAAAACTTTGAAGTCTACTCTGTGAGCGGCTCTAGGAGACTTCATGGGAAGGCGTAGCATTGTGGGTGCATCCCCTCCGAAGTGCCTCGGGGTGGTCATCATTTTGCAGCCCCCCGCGCCGTCTTCCTCAGCGGACTACAGCTCCCGGAGTGCATTGCGGCCCGGCCGGACTGCGGCAGGTGGCGCGCTGCCTCACGGGATTTGTAGGCGGAGGGGCACCGAAGGGAAACGGAGCGGGTGGAGGAGAAGTTGTCGCGGGGTTACTGGCGGCCCGGTTACCGAGCCACGCTCCGCTGGGGCGGGGAGGGGTCGAGCCCGGAAGGCGGGAAGGTGCAGGAGGGCGTGGCGTCTCGGGGACACGTGTCAATCACTCCGCCAGGCGGCGCGCGCGCTCCCCGCCCCGGATGCTGAAGGGGGGGGGGCGCGGGTACGCGCTCGCTGAGGCAGGAGGGGGGAGTCGGGGGAGCGCGCGGCTCTTCTGGGTGGCGCGCGCGCTCGTATGTAAATGAGCGGGCGTGAGGTCAGAGGCAGATGGAAAAGGGAACAGACAGAATGGCCGCCGCGGCTCCCGCTCCTCCTGCCGCCGCCTCCCAGTGCCGGAGCCCCCGCTGCACGGCGGAGCGTAGAGGAGTCCGCCGCGAACTCGACTCCTGGCGGCACCGGCTCATGCACTGTGTGGGTAAGCGAAGGGGCCGCGGGAGGGTTCGCCCGGCCGTGGTGCGGGGACGAGGGGCGGGGGCGGGCGAGAGACGAGGGGCTCCGTGTGGGAGAGGCGAGCGGACGGCGGGGGAGCCCGAGCGGGAGCCCTTGTGGGAGCGGAGAGCGAACAGGGTGGAGGAGCGGCTCCGTGGGGCGCCGAGGCGCAGAGCCGCCCCCGAGCAGCGCGGGGTGGGCGCCGCGGTTCGATGGGGCCGCTCGGTGCCTCCCTCGGCCGCCGGCCCGGCCCGCTCCCCGCTCGGCTTCTTTTGTCTCGGCTCCGCGCCGTTTGCGCGGCTGTGCCGCCGGCCGCCCCCCTCCTCTTCTCCTCCATCGCCGCGGCGCCCGGGGGGCGGGGGGCAGGGAGCAGCCCGCGCGTGGCGGTGTGCCTTTAAGAGGGAGCCGCTCTGCACTGACGGTTGGGATTTGAAGTTTTCCCTCCCCCCTGGAAGTTGTCATGGCGACGGCACTTCTCCCCTCGCTTCCCCAACCCCCCCCCCCCCCC
>NW_024884475.1:14514826-14612820 GCF_019232065.1 Centrocercus urophasianus | reverse complement strand
GGGGGGGGGGGGGAGGGGGCGACTGGGGGAGAGCGGGGCTCCGGCGGCCTCTCGGCGCCGTTCCCGCGCGGTGCGGCCGGGCTCGGGGCCCGGCGGGGCGGGGGCGGCCGCTCGGCTCCCGGTACCTGCGTGCCGCGCCCGGCAGCTCTCACCGCGCGGCATCCGGTACCGCCATCTCCGCTGGGGTCGCGCTGAGCTGTGGGGCTTTTGTTGTATTTATTATTTATTTATTTATTTATTTATTTTGGTGCGTAAGCACTTGGATGCCTGGGGCTGCGCGGTTGTATCGATTCGACGGAGCTCTCCTGCTTAAGGAAACAGAAATCACTGATCTCGAGATAGCGTTGTCCGCGTCACTGACGTGCGGTGACAGCTGAGCCCAGGAGCGCGTCTCGGTGTAACCGAGAGGCACCGGGCAGCGCCCGGTGGCGGCCCCGTGTGCTTGGGGCACGGCCGATACTCGCGGGCAGGTACGCTGCCGGGGATCAGCCTTGTCCTCTTCCTTCCCGCTGCTGCTGCTCTGTGGTAACCTGGTGGCTGCTCCGTGTGTGGTTTGGAGCGGTGCTAAGCACCTGTTATGGCACCTGTGGGCGTTAAGGCACCTGTATGTACTTGCGCTTTTCTTAATCCTTCAGGTGGAATGTGGTATTCCTTAGGAAAGGAAGCCTATTTCCATATATATATACACATATATACATATGTTAGCAAAACCTAAGGAAAGGTCGTGGCTTAATTAGAATACATAGGAAGAGCTTCCTGAGTGATGTTCTAGTAAACTGAAATCTGGTGAACTGATCTCTCGCAAGTTAATATGAAGTAGCCACTCCTCTGCTTCCATCTCACTTGATGACATTTCAGATTTAAATCTAAACTGGAATCCCAAAAGGCTGCTCGATAAGCGGAGGACTTTGAGCCGATAGGAACCTGCTGCTGGGTGCGTTCAGGGAACGCAGTCACACCTGATCGGCGCATGCAAGGGCTGCACGGAAATGCATTGAGTGCTCCGTGAGATGAAGCGTTGCTGTAGATTGGGACCTCTGCTGGGCAGGCGTGTTGTGTTTGAGGAGCTTCTTCCAATTCATTTTAGGTGGCTCTTTTGTTGGGATCTGTTAAGTGTAAAACCGGAATATAATTACTTACACTTCTCATTGATTCCTTTTTGTTATCACTTCATGCTCTTTTATTCCAGTCAAAAGGTGGTGACTTTTTAGAGTATAATTTCTTTGTATAATTGTTTTGCAAAATTCAGTTGATAGAAAGGAGCCCTGTATTATGTGATTAGTGGGTGCTATGGAGGAGGGACGTGGGCTATGATTTAATAGTGAGGAGCTCTCCAGTAAGAGCTGTGCCTATGGAACAGCCTGTGGCTGAGAGCCCAAACAAAGTGGTGGGAAAGCGAGTAGTCAGGGTAATGGAGTTAGAACACATGCTTAGAAATGTTATGTCAATGCTTGCAAATTCTGTAGTGTTAACTTCTAGATTAGCTCTAATTAACTTTAGAAACAGAAATGTTCAGTTAGTCTAACTCAGCAAAATATTCTTAAAGCTTTGAAGAGTCTTGACAAAATTAGTGTTGTCTGGAAGCTCTAAAGGAGAGGGAAGTGGTGGATACAATTGTTGATATAATTTATTTGGCATAACGTAGAGGCTTTTCTTCACTCTTTTCGAGAGTTTTACCTGTATAGCAAAGCAAGATGAGTAGTACCGTCAAATAGTCTCCAAGCTCTTTAGCTAGCTTCATGTCAAGGAGAAGGGAGTCTTGTAAGTTATTCTACCCCTCATCAATTCTTTTTTGTAAAAATTGATGAAAGGTGATGGAGCTTCGTGGATTATGATTTGTCAAACATTGTTAAGAACTGAAACAAGAAAGTAGAACATATCATCTGCTGCTTGCCCTTTGAATGAACAACTTTGTTTTGATGTCTTGAGACATATACCGTATTGATATAAATTTGATGATTGCATTTCTGCAGTATGGTGTTACTTGAGCGCCTTGAAATCCTTCGTATGTGAAGGGAGCCTCATCCACTTGCTTTATGGAAATGCTAAACTGAGTCAGCAATAATCCTTCCAAGATACTGATTGCCCAGCTTGAGACTAATAGTCAACAGATTGTTTGTATCCCCAACAGCAAGATAGAAATAACTCGGCTGTCTGAAGTGCACTGTTTGCTTGAGGGTCAGTGACAGTTAGAGACCTCTGCTCCAAGGGCTCTGTTATTGAATAGTGTTTTCTTTGTTTGTCAAACCCTTATTGCCGACGTGAATGTTTGCATGGGTTTAAGAATTAAAAGCTTGTTTCTTGCCAGGGTATTATGTTAATTAGTGACTTGTGGAATATTACTTTATGTCCCAGGTTTAAATGCTCAAGCACTTGAAGTCTTGAAAAGAGAAACATTGATAAAATGTTACTGAAATTACCAAGAATTCTGTTACTTGATTTCTAATGTATTTGAAAGTACGAAAACAAACAAACAAAAAAACTTCTTTGTGTTTTAATTGAATGGAATGTATTTACATAAATCCTAAATAGGTATGCAGTATGAAATGGTTGTTGAGATGGTAAGCTTTGTGCACGTTGTGCTGAGCAGAAAGCATTCCTGAGATGCCAAGGCTTCTCCTTATGGATGTGCCTTACTCCCAAGTGCTTAGCTCTTACATGACTCAGAGTTTAAAACCAGATGCTGTAACAAGTCATCTGTGGATCTTGATTCCTTAGGTCTTGTGTGTAATACATGCTAACAAGTACTCTTTACTGGCGTGGTTACGGGTAAGTTTTGTCCTTAGGTATGGTCTATTTTTACATAAGTAGCAAAAAGAATAGCCTTATTTCAAGTTCTTATGTTCATGGAAACCAAACAACCAAGTTCCAAAGTGATTGATATTGAAAAATAATTTATGAAATGTGGATCAGAATGGCTCAAAATTCTGTTTCAGTGCCCTGTGAGTAAAACTTTGCAATGTTAAATTCATTCCATTTGATTGAGAGGCTTTGCTGTGGGGCTATAAATCTTGCTTCAGACTGTGGGCAGCCTTAAGAAGTAGGATTTATGCAGTTCTCCAAAACAGTCATTGACCTCACTGATCAATTTTACTGGAACCTTACAGGTGAAGAGTTGGCAGGTGTGTTGAGTCCACATAACTTCAATGTGGACACACAGAGCAGACCTGCTGATAGCTGGGCTGCATAAAGACACTATGGCACAAACTGGTGCTTTTTGTTACGTTATCACAGTATCTTATGCACAGAGTGCAGTGCTGTAACTTGAGACTTCTTAATGAAGAGTGCCAGGTAACTCCAGGCAGGGAAGCTGAAATTTTCTTGCTGAGGCCTTATGTTGTATTGTGAAAATGTGAAAGACTGTGAATAACCTTTCATTGTAGAAATTAAATATTTTAATAATATAAGCAGCTAATTCATAACAAATAAGTGCACCTTTATTTAGGGGGAAGGATAGAAGTTCTACTGATCCGTTGATGCAGCTCACATCTGACAGCAAATAGCCTTGCTATTGTTGCTTCCTTAGGAAAACTGAAAGCTGATGAAAACAGATTTTTTTCTGATTGTGAGATAGTCATCTCTCTTTCCTTCATTGTCACTTCAAACATTTTTTTTTCCTGAATTAGGATACATCAGTGTATCTAATTCTGTTTGTTCTGTTCTAATGATTCTGAAGTTTCAGAGGTGGTGATCTGTTTTGACAGTGTTTGAATTTCTGTTCCAGCTTGTTCTTTTTGAACAAGTTCAAGTGCACTTCCCAGGAAAACAAATTCCCCTAAACAAGAGATTTGAAGCAACTGTGTTTTGTATTATCTCCACACTCGCAGCACTCCTGCATGAACTGTTCGTATCTTTGTTCCCACTATGTGGACAAGTGTTCTCACTTTCCCTGTGGCTGTAAGTACTGTGCAGTGTGCTATTGGCTTCTGCTGTTGTTTTATAGTGCCACTGCAGTTTTTTATGCCAATGTAGTATCAGGTCTAATGATTCTACTGTACTTCTGTTATGTTGTGTCTGTCTGCTAGTGGTTGCTTTGGCCCGGTGCTCTTCACCTATCAGGCCACTAACAGACTGTACACGAGTGGTCTCAAAATGATACCTGCTTTGGAACTTTTGCTTCCATGGCATTCTGCGTTCTCTAAATAGCCGTAGTAAGCTTGTTTGCTATAAAGTCATTATCCAGTATGAGCAGTAGTACTGGTAAGATTTTCCTGGGCTTCTGTCATGCTTTGAGCCACGATGTGAAATTCCTAGTACAACTCCAGTGTAAAACACGTAAGAGTCTCAATCTGAGTGTTGTTTAAATGTTAGGAGACTAGAGAAACAGGATATTGAAATCTGGAAGGGATCTCTGGAAGTCACTTAGTCAAAGCCACCTTTTTAAGCAGGGGTATCCAGAGAGTGCCCAGGGTCACATTCAGGCAGCTTTTGCTGATCCCCAAGGAGGAGACTTGCCTATGGCAATCTGCTAGTGCTCTGCTAGTGTACACAGCCCAGTTGCTCTGGTCCCACCATCATCTTGGTAACCCTCCTTTGAACTCTTCAGCACATCTGGGCCTATCTTGCACCGAGGGTTCCAGAGCTGGACCCAGTACTCCAGGTACAATCTCACCAGTGCTTAATAGAGGGGAAGGATCATCTCTCTTGACCTCCTGGTGATACTTTGCATAATGCAACAGGATTTAAGTTTAGACTGGAATCTCAGCACAGGTTCACAAGCAGTTATAGATGCTGTTAGGGGGATGGTGTCATGCAGGGACTAGCTCAAATTGATATTGCAGAGTTGTTATGAAATCACAATCTGAAAGTATAGTGAAGTGCTGTCTTGCCTCATCAACTCCCATGGAACTGTTACTAGAATGGAGAAACCATAATCCTGACTGCGTGGTCCTGCTGCTCATGTGTTTGTATCTGCATTCCATGGATCCCTGACAGATCTTCTTTAACTTGGTGCTTGGTGGTCAATTTGAGAGGAGCTACTAGCTTGCCAAAAAGAAAAAAAGAAATCTGAATGCTGGTGCTAGCATGAGGAGGGGTGTGATAGAAGCAGGGTAGATAACAGCAGAAATAAATCACTGGGCCAGTGTAGCTGCCTATGGCACTATCAGCTGACCGGCATGGAGGATAGTCCTGGATGTACCATCCTTATTTCCCACTAGATTAGTCAGATTAAGAAAATATGGTTAGACCCAATTAGTGTATGTATGTCACTGGATGTTGATGCAGTGTATCATCTTTAGATGAGCTATCTTTAGATTAAAATGTGAGAAAACATATGGGACTTGCTTTGCTTGTGTTGTAATATCTTTGTTTCAAATATATGGTGTTAAATGAGCTTCTCTCTCACAAGCCTATTCAGCTCATCAGCTCCTCTCTCTAAGTCATTGCCTACTGCTGTCGTGTTTGTAAATATCTTTCTTTTTTTTTTTTCCCCAGGGGTGCAATATAAGAAAAGTTAGAACAGTGACATCCAGAGGCTTAGTTTAAAAAAACAGATGGGGACAGAAATTCTCTGTATATCTAGCAGTAGATTTGAGGTTATTTCACTGATCTGTTGTGGAACTGCAATTGTAAGAATATATGGAGCTTTTATGAAAGGCAAAACTGCCTGCTAAGCAGAGCATGTGGAGTGGAAGCAATGATTGAATTGTTTGCACTCAGGATGGAAGTGTGTTGCAGAGCATACAAGTAAATATACATGTCTTGATTAGCGTGGATAAAATCTGTGCTTGTTTTGTGCTGCTTGTATATAAGTGATAGCAATTCAAATTTGAAGTGTTCCTAGGAAGTGCTGTGATCTTTGTCTATGGTTTTGGGCGTAGCTTGAACTTGTGTATTGTATGTTCTTATACGGTAGCTGGTTATTTTTTGTGTGCCTGATGGAGAGCTGAGAAATTCAAACTCTGCAAGTCTTTCTGCATTATACATGCGAAGATAGTAAGAGTTTCTTAAACTGTAACTTCTGTAAACAAGAGGAGGTGTTTGTAATTGCAGTTCTGCTGTCAGTTTTTACTGAGCTGTCATTTAGTAACTGTAATAAGTGAAGCTACAAACTTTTGTTCTGTTCCTGATTCTGTTGATGCATAACAAAATTTCACTGTTATTTCTTCCTGGACTTATTGTACTTTCCTTCATGATTTATGTAGACTGGTATAAGGATTTATTCATTAAACTACTCAATAAGCTATATTGTGAAATTAATCTAGCTTGCAGCTAACCTGGCAAGTGAGGGGGAAACGTGTCAGGAGAAAGAAAAAGGAAGGAGAGGTCAGAATTAGTTTAGCTTGGCTCAGCTTCCTAAGCAGGTTTACTGTGTACCTGCTGTTTCTCCTGAGTCAAATATAAGTGGCTTCCCAGGAGAGAACAAGGCTGCTGATTTCTTTCTTTCTTTCTTTCTTTTTTTTTTTTTTTTTTTTAAAATTTTTTTTTTTAGAAAAATTTTTTTTTTTTTTTTTTTTTGAAGAGAGTTTAAAATGAGCCAGAAACGAAATTGTCTGAACAGCATCCTAATCAACAATCCTAACAATAATGCTGTTCTGCTTATCCTCACTTTGTGAGTGACTGAACTGATCTAATAGCCAACTGCTCTTCTGTTAGAAGTTGTTCTGGGGACCTACGATGATTTTTGTTGCTCTGATAAGTTTTCTATTGAGTCTGTTGAACTGGTTTGCTATGGTAATAAGCACTAGTAGCTGTGTAAGGGGAAAACACAGAATCAGTTCGTCACGCTGATTGATTTATCAGATCAGCTCATGTTGTTGAGGAGCTGTATTTCAGTTACTGGCAAGTAGCCAGCACTCGTACTGCCTACAGCTACAATAGGGAAAATTAGTACCTCTCCCCCTTATCCACCCCTGCTTTTTTATTTCTCAGCTGTGTTATAGGGGTGTTTTGTATAGGTAGTTACAATGGATCTCTTCTTGAATATGATTCAAGTATCAAGGCTTCAAACAAGGTTATTATTCTAACCTTTAGAGTTCAGTGTGTTTATGTGCAGTTTGGGGATCAGCCAGAGCATTATAGACTTCACTAACTTAAACTTCTTTGTCCTAGCTAGGGCCTTGTCTTTCACGTTATCTGTGTACTCAGAGGAAGCTTTGATAGGTTGGAACACTGATAGAGAACTGAATTTGACTTTCATGTTTCACTATCAAACTCTTGAAAAATAGGATGGCATTAAATTTCATTGCCATATATTCTGGAGGAGACTGAACAGCTTCTTTGAGAGTGTGAAGTTATGTGATATATCTTTTCGTTGCTACCAATCTACCACTTTATCCTTCCATCTGCTAAAGACATAGAGAAGCCAGGAAGAAGGGAGGAGAGAATAAGAAAGATGGATGTAGTGGTTCATCTATTTAATACTGTAAGGGAGTATATGATGGATTACAAAGAGCATGGGCTTCTGAATCTGCAGAAGTGCACTGAGTGGTAAAGGTTGAATCTCCTTTTTATTCAGTGTTGTCTGTTCTCAGAAATCATATGAAGCTTAGATGCATGTGGCAAGTTGTCATGTTTTTGCCTCCACTTCTGGCACAAACCCGATTCCTATGTAATACCTTGAAACTGGATTAAGCCCTTCCTAGCTAAGTGCTTTATTTCTCCCAGAATTCTTCTGAGGTCTGTGTTGTTACTTTTAAATTGTTTGATTCTTAACATCCGTTTAGACTTGCATCTCTGTATCACTGTGTTGTACTGCAGGGGTGAGAGCTGGGTAAAGGTCACTAGGTGTAAATTTGTAGTTTATTTTTTAAGGCCTGTTGGTAAATGGGAGGTCGCAGTCCTTGTAATCTCTTTGTTTCTCAACTCACATTCTGTGCAACTCAGTAGCGTCCTACTCTTGTAGTGTGGGGCATCCTAGCTTTTGTGGCGACTGGAGATCGCTGGTATCTTAGGAGTGTTTCTTGGGAAATAATTGCTGCTTTGCTGTGGTGTATTCTGAAGTGCTACATGCTAAATTTGAAAATGCGCAGTTTTCAGATGATGGTGCTTATTTTCCTCGTTCCAAAAGTCTCAGCTTCTTCAAACCATCTGAGTTAAAGACTAGTTAAAGTCTTTTACATAAAGGGTAATAATCACCACTATCGTAATTCTACTGCTTTATAAACTAGATTCCTAATTAGAGGGTGGTGAAATTAATTCACGGTTGAATATGCTACTGCTTTTCAGAACTTCTGTTGAAAAAGCTTTGTAGATCCTTCTTGTATTATTTGTCATGCTAAACAAAGCTACACCATTAAATTCCACATTAAAATACTCTGAGTATCTTTGATTGATAATATTGCTGCCATGTGTAGTGCAGATTGTAGAAAGCTACTCTTTTGTGATTGGTAGATTGGATGCAGGTCATCTGCTGGGGAGAGCAAAATAAGATCTACATGAGGCATACAGCTGCCTTAAACTGCTCTGTATAAAGTGCCAACTGTACCAAATTCGGTCTCAAAAGTTTGCTGTGCTACCAGCTGAGCAATGCAGAGACTGTGGACTTCCTCAAGCTCTGGTTTGTGTGCCTTCATTCTTATTATTGGACCTCCTGATATTTTAATCCTTCAACTTTTGTGAGCAGTGATTTCCTCTCTGGCTTCTTCAAATTACCAAATTGTTATCTTCCAATCCTTCATGTATAATTTATGATTTTTTTAAAAAAAGTAATACTGACAGTTGTCTGAACAAAAAGTTCTCTTAGCTTTTGATTTTACACACACGCATGTATACACACACTTTTTTGTATGGAGTATCCTGGTAATTTATTTGCTTTTAACTAAAAATGTTCTTACCAAGGTAATTTGTACCTTCCATCAGGAGGCTTCTGTGATATATTCCTCTTGAGTGTCTCGCCCGCTCAGTTTTTTCATTCAGGTACTGCTGCTAAATTCTTCACACCTCACTCAGGAAATGTCAGGCAATTGTGCTGCATCAAGAAGTGCTCTATCTTCTTATGATGGACTTCTGCATACTTGTCAGTAATCATGTGAAAGGGCTGAACTGTTCTCCCCTGGAAATTGATTCCAAACTCATTCTGGCTGTAAGTGTCCTCATTTTTAGAATAAATGTATCCCCCATGTGTATGTATTGTAGGAATGTTTTTATTTGGAGCTTTTCCTTATGCTTTCCCTTCCTGTCTTTCCCTTTTTGTCTTCAATACTTATTTTTATTCAGATATTCTAACTTATTCAACATGGTAAAAACTGAGTATTAGTGGACGAGTGCTAATGACTCAAAAATTTGCTCTCAATGAATCCTTCTAATAACCCACCTGCATTACTCTTTGTCTTTCTTTTGTTTTTCTAGTTCCACATTGATTCTGTGTGTTGCACAAATGCCCTTCATACTTGACACTGTTTTGCCTTGAAAATGCCAATTCATTTATCTGTCCTAGCCCTAAGAGATGGATATGCTATCAGTCATATCTGATTTGTTGGCATAATCTCCAGCAAGAGATCTTTGTCACACAGACCTTTAAGGAGCTAACTGAAAATTCAACAGATTATTTCTTGTTTATCTACCTGATATGTTCTACACTGATGCTGTGGGCAAAAAAGCTATGAGAGACACTCCATGTATTCTTGTGTCCATAAGGAAACTTGGTTGGTATGATGATTTTTCACTATTGACACTTGCTGAATATCCCTCTTAATTGGTGACTTTAGAAATACTTGCCAAGGTTCAGGGAGGGATCGGCCAAGCCCAATTTTATGTGAGGACTTTAACTTGCTGCCTATCGTAACATTTTGAGAGCTGATGCTTGAAGAGATGTGAAGTCATTTTTGGTTCTTTAACATTCTTGGAAAAGGTTATAGAATCCTTAGGGTTGGAAGGGACATTTAAAGGGCCAACTTCCCTACAATGAACATGGATATCAGGCTGGCTCAGGTTGCTCGGAGCCTCTCCCCACCTGGCCTTCAATGTCTCCAGGGTCAGAAGACACTGGCATCTTCTCAAAATCTCTCTTCTGTGGTAAGGGATCAGATTACTTTTTGTTTTGAGGAAACTGATGTTAACTGTGCTTCTTAAAGGTAGTAGAAAAACTACTTTGAGGGTTTTTGTTAACTGTTTATTCAAGACTTTTTATCAATATCCTAGGTAGGAACAACAGGCTGCGCATCTGCTCACTTTATCTGCTTCGTTAGTCCACCACAGCATCACAAGCCATCACAAACTCAGAAGCACCTGAGCAGCCTCTTCTACCACTGTCTGCAAGAATAGCCACTTGGTGATGATCTGGATGGTACACTTGAGGAGTTCTCCTTTGTGACACTATGCTCCTCCACTTGCCCTCAGAGCACCAACAGACCTCATCAAGTGGCATACAGAATAATTATGAACTAAATACTAAATTGCTTTGTCAATAGTAAATCTGTAATGCTCCTCTAGCCTCCTTCATTCTTGACCTTGTAGATCAGTAATAAGTGCTGTTTTGCTCTTTGTGGATTATGAGTGACCCTGACCTATGAGGCTTAGGAAGTTTGGTACCTGATAAGTAAATTCATGTGGTATTTTCCAGAATACTAGAACTGAGAACCTATATGATTCCTGTGGTGGTTTCCTCATTGCTGGGAATACTTACTGTAATTGTCATTCATTGTATTTTTTTTTTTTTTTTATAGAAACCCTAATCCTGTGTTCTTGACCTTTTGAAGATCAAGCTGGGCTTCTTAAGTAGCTCCTATTACCTTCCTAAATTGCTTCATTAACTGGAAAAATTAGCCTACTTAAAATCAGTTCAAAATGCTTAAAGTTACTGTTTCACATTGCTCGAGTCTTGCTGGAAGCAATAGGATAAAGCTATATTGGGTAAGAGAAACTGGGTGGATTTTGAATGGAACAGAGAAACTCGGTGGAGTTCTGTCTCTTATGATTCTTTATGATTCCTTCTGGAGAAAAACTAGCTGCTGTTTTGCTTAATGCTTCTGATTCGAATGCTTGACTTCTCAGCTGCTTAAACAGAGTACAGATTTTCATGAACTTTTGTTCAAGGAAGAAAATAGCTACGTAACCCCCCTCTCTTTTTGACATAATATAAAATGAAGGGGTAACATTTCAGGTTTTTAAAAATAGGCTAATGAACTCGGATTGATTTTTCACTTGTGGAAATGCATGTTTTGTTCTGTTAAGGAGGAATGAGTGCTGCAATACTGAAGGAATGGAGTGTTTCTAAGATAAGTTTGTTGTCCACTGCTTTTATATCTATTCTCTTGTCTGGACTCCCCATGATTGAAGTATTAGAAATCCTCCCATTGTGTACTTGAAATAGGTCTGTTTTTCCTTGATCTCCCTCTTTCCCAGTCAGTTGTTAATAATCAGACTTTTATAAAATGTAGAAATGATTTACAGAATTGTTACAAATTTGACTAATTTCCAAGAAACTCCCAGAGTAGGTATGTGGTATCGCTTGCTTCTTCATGGTTTGTGTTTCTCACTGGACATGAGTCCAGAACTTGGAATCTTGCCACTTGGTTCTGTGACTTGTGCCATTTAATGATTGGTAGAAAGTTAACGAAATTTTATAGATATGCACTTATCGCATTTTAAAACTTAAAAAACAAACCCAAAATTGAAGTAGCTGTTTAGCCTAAAATGTGTCAATTGCTTAAAAGCAAAAATAAGAGACCAATTCACTTCCTGTTCTTTTACGTTTGACATCTTTTCTGCCTGCCTAATGTAAAGTGAAAATTTGTATTCAAGGTCTTTGTTTCTGTATTTCTGCTTTTTCAGTCTCCAGTGCAAATTGAGAAAATTCAGCTTTTATCATCAAATGTTAAATAATTGAAAGTCTGTACGTGTGCACATATTCTTTTAGTTGTAATACTACAGGTTCGGTAGAAGTAACTGTACTCCCTTCTAACTCCAAGGAGTCTGTGATAAAACGTAGATTTCAGATTGGATGTACATGATGTATGAGTTAAGGTATGCTACCTATTTACTTGGAATGATGTTATCATTCCAATACAAGAAAGACAAGGATCTGTTAGGGTCCAGAGGAGAGCCACAAAGACAATCAGAGGGCTGGAGCACCTCCCCTACAAAGACAAGCTGAGGGAGCTGGGCTTATTCAGCCTGAAGAAAAGAGGGCTGCAGGGTGACCTCATTGCAGCCTTTCAGTACGTAAAGGAAGCCTGTGAACAGGAGGGGAGCCAACTCTTACAAGGGTAGATAATGGCAGGACAAGGGGAAATGGTTTCAAGTTCTGTGAAAAAGCTTCATAGGGAGTCTATGCATCTATGTCAAGTTGAAGAAAGGGAGATTTAGGTTGGATATTAGGGGGAAATTCTTTACAGAGAGCGGTGAGGTGCTGGAACAGGCTGCCCGGAGAGGCTGTGGATGCCCTGTCCCTGGAGGTGTTCAAGGCTGGGTTGGATGGGGCCCTGGGCAGCCTGGTCTGGTATTAGATAGGGAGGTTTGAGGACCTTCCTGCAGCAGGGGGTTGGAGCTTCAGAATCCTTGAGATCCCTTCCAACTTGGGCCATTTTATGGTTCTGTGATGGGTTTCTGTGATCATTTCTTGTATGCACTGGGTGTGTTCAAGACCAAGTTTGAATGGACAGGTTAAACTAATTCAGAGTTCAGTAGTCTAACTGAAGCATGTGAGACACTTTCAGTTTCAACATCAAATTCTAGAAAATCTTGCAAAAAAGGAAACACAGTTTAATACTAAGTATTTAAATTGAATTTTTACATTGATAAGTGCTCAGTTCTTGTTGACCTAGTTGACATATTGCCAGTTCCAAACTGTGTCTAATTTACCAAGCCTAATTTCGTTTAGATGCAAAAATGATGGCTATGTGTGAAATGTTTTTTTGGGGGGAGGGGGGGTTTAACTGGATCTTTGAAAGAATAAAGTTGAAGGTGCAAATACATGGCATAGACACCATAGAAGTGCTGTAGTGTAAGTTTATGACGAACATGCCAAATTAACTGATAGCTTAAAGGCATGTCACACTCATTGGTAAAAATTACTGTATGTCCAAGATTATTAAAAATATACAAACCCTGAACAAATTTATTAAAGATGGCATCAACATGTCTGGATATAAAAACTTGCTAGAATTTATAGGGCTTATGTGTTTACTGCATGATGATTTGTCACCTAGATACGTGATTCATCTCATTCTACGCCAGCAGATAATAACTAAGTTGTATGAGTCGATTTCGGGGAACTACTGTGTGTGGTCTAGTTAAGGGGTTTCACACAACTGCAAACTCTTCCTAAGAGTAGAAATGAAATTTCTGATTACAAAGGAGTTTGATCTACACAGAGAAAAGAATGATTTCTCTTTTACTCATCATTTCAATTATAAAGAAATATGAAAGCTCCCATGAATTAGAAACTCGAAATCCCTTACTGAAGTCTGCCTGCTTCATTTACTGTCAGCGTCAGTTTCATGGATGGCTCCTGAGAGCCATAGCGTAGTGCAGAATCCTAAGTTTCAGTTTCTTGAGAGTTCATCAGGCTTTGAATGTTTTGAATTAAATACTTTTTTTTGGCTCAGTGAACTTGTGTTTTCTGATAACTGTGCTTTTTTCCAACAACTTTCCACAAGCTCTCCCTTTTTAGCAGAAGACTTTGTGTTTTTGATTCTGATAATCCAGGAAGTTTGCCAGACCTGTTCATTCATTCGTTGATTGCTAGACTTTCACCTAAATGCTGGTTAGGTGCGTGGCACTGCAGAGTAGCAAAGCAGTGTTTGTGACCTGTTCATTGTTACTGGCTTGCTGCAGGCTTCTTCTCTAGGATGATTAAGTAAGCATCTGAATAGGTGTTTGTGTAGGAATGAAGTGTTTATTTAACAATCCTGAGCTTTGGGGCTGGATAGCCATCCTTTTCAGTTCTCTTGTCCTTCTTCAAATCATTATTAATAAGCAAGAACATGCTTCAAACACAGTCTTCTAAAGTAAATGGCTGTTTCTGTTTTAGTCTTGAGTAAAACTCTCCTCAAGCTTAGAACAGTTAAACTGATACCAACCACATAAGGAAGTTGCAGGTGTTTTTCCAAGCTGGACAGTATTTATTTATTTATTTGTTTATTTATTGCAGTGATATATTTAGTCTTAGCTTTCTTCTCTAAATATACAAGCTACAGACTTGTAACCACCCTAAATTATCACAGAATCATAGAATGATTTGGGTTGGAAGAATCCTTTTAAACCCTCTAGTTCCAACCCTCCTGCCTCTAGCAGGGACACCTCCCACTGGACCAGGTTGCTCAAAGCCCCATCCAGCCTGGCCTTGAATGCCTCCGGGGTGGAGGCATCCACAGCCTCACTGGCTGTTCCAGTGTCTCACCAGCTTCACCGTAAAGAATTTCTTCCTAATATCTAGTCTAAATCTACTCTTTTCCAGTTTGAAGTCATTTTCCCTCATCCTATCACTAGGCGCCCTTACAAAAACATACTTAAGTGTTCTTTGAAATGTCTGTCCTATGTCCTGCTGCAGGGCTGACTAGTTTAACGAGGTCCAACATGTGATGAGAGTGGAAAAAGAAATTACGATAGACAGCTCGGCCAGTTGGTGGTGCCCACATTCTGAGGTAGCTGGTGCGTCTTGCGCTGCCATTACTGGGTCCTGTATTTGATCACCTGTGTTAATGTCAAGGAGTGAAGCCTGGGATCATGGAAAGATTTTTCTGTTATGTGATAGAGAAATGTCTGCTGCCTAAATGCTGGTCACTATAAGCAGTAGCAGATCCATGTTTTTTTCATTGGCTTGCAAATATGTAAAGTACAGATTGATCTTGATGTTCAGTGAGGTTCACACCAGTTCCAGACCTAAATGTCTCTGATTGACAGCTAGGATTACACCATTGTTACAAGAAATATGAATTTTTAATGTAAACAAATGAAACTGTAGTTCCCTAAGAAGCAATTTTCTTTCCTTTTCCCAAATTTCCAAAGTGTTGCCCTTACGCTTTTCAAATTAGAAATAATGCTGAAAGTATCTTGTTGCTGCTTCAGAGATGAAATCTCCCTTTAATTTTGACGATATCTAGAAGCTGCAGTAAAAGGTGCCGTGGCCTCTGTACAGATCTACAGTGACACATTGTTATAGAAGAATTATGTACTTTGGAGTACTGAGGTGCTTCATTTTTCATTGAACCTCATTTTTTTAACAGTTTTTAATAAATACTTGAAAACTAGACCTGATCTCAAAATCGGTGTTAAATTTCTGTCTTTGCTTAAACTGCAAATCTGATTTTATTTATTTTCTATTGGCTGCCATGCTTTTAAATAAAACTGTTGAACAATTGGGGAGGGGGGTGGGGAACGCTTCCGCTCTTTGTTTTGCTCCTGAGGTATTGCCAATGGCTGCCTCTAGCACTGCAGTTTTGCTCCCTCTTTGCATTCTGATGAACTGCTTAATGACTTACCTTGCTCTTCAGATGCCTGTGTTCTTCTTGGAGACCACACTGTCACCTTTAGAAAGTTGTCTGTAGGAACTCAAAAGCAAGGATTTCTAGCTGAACTGAAGAGTAGCTTGTTAGAACTGAAGCTATTCTGTACTTACGTTTCACATCTCACTGACGAGTGTGTGCAGTGTATGGTTCACCTGATTTCTCTGACAGCAGCACTGTCCTCAACTACACTAATTTTTTGAGTCAAGATTTTCACTAGACAAATATCTTTTTAGCTTTGGTTCAGAATTTGTATTGGAGTCTAAATAGAGGATTTCCTCCCTTTCACATTGGAATCTCTGGTATGTTGGTTCCTGTTTGCTCAGGGATCTGAATCCATACAGTAAAGAAAATGAACTTAAATGTTTTAAAACTTTCTATTTTGTAAGTGCTTTTTTTGAGCGCAGTAAGCAAAAACTGGGATTGAGCTGGACACAGTATTGTAAACCCATCCTACTGTGCCCTTGTGAAATCTGTCCTTAGTATCTCCTGAGAATGTTTCCAAAAGGAAGCGGAACTGCTTCTCACCTGAGAATGTGGCCAGCATTTTGTCAAATAGTGAGTTTACTAGATAGACGTTCTGCAGTGACCTTGCAAAGGGTGTGTGGAGGGGTGGAGGAATAACCTTTCAATTTCAAAAATCACTCGTTTTTGCTTCTGTAGTCATGATCTGGGGTATTTTGCCAGCAGCCTAGTTCCATTTTTTTTCTTCCAATTTGTATAAATAGCAAAAATGGTGGTGTTTTTCCTTTTTTTAACTTGAAACCTCAATGGTTTTATAACCTGGTAGATTCTTTCCAAATTCTTGTTACAGCAGAATTAATCTCTTTTTTTTTTTTTTAAGTAATGTCTATATGTGAGGAGTAAATATATGAACCTATCTGTAGCTTGGGAGGGTGGGAGCAGCTGCTGACCTCTAGAAGAAATTGACAGATGTTAATGTCAAATTTAAGTTACTCCCTTAAATTCCTTGCTTGCTTTTATAAAATATGAAAATAACTTTGTAGAATACTCTCCTTTATAACAAGTTGTAAGAGAACTGCTGCTGGTATCCTAATGAGGTAAAGATCACTAGGTGTAATAGAGAAAGAGATTAATAACTACTTGATGCTTTTCAAAAACTTAAATTGGTGCTACAAAAAACTCAAAATGCTTTCTGAATCAATCAGATGGTCTGATGTACAAGAGGAATTTGGTGATGGGTGATTAAGGAGCACACATTTTTAAGGGATTTAAGAAACAGAAGACTATTCCTTTATTTGGAGACAAGCATACCAACAAAATCCAGACTTAATTAGGTAACCATTTTTCTGAGAAACCAGCACAGCGCATTATCCAGTATGTTGGAACATGAAGTGCAAGCAGCACCTGTAAAATGCAGGCATTTGCTTAGAAAGCTGTAACTTGATACGACTAGAAATAAAAAGATGAGTGAATATGAGCTCTAAGCCCCTTGCTTGTCAAAAAGATAACTTGTAAGAAAGGCAGATGACTTCTTTGCCATTAAGTAAGCCAAAACAGTATTTATTTCTATTCTTGCATCTGTATTTTTAAGTATTGAAGATAGAACTTGTAGAGAACCAGAAATGAGTCATTCAGAGACCGAGGAAGTTGGTGCTCTGTCTGCCTGGAGTACTTTTCAAAAGCAAACAAAAATTCTAATTCCTGACAAGACTAAAGATGCAGATTCTGCCTCTATTTAAACTTGATTAAATCAATGATACGTTATTAATGCAAACCACAGCACATCATTCAGATACACCTCTGAATTCTACGCAGTTGTGAAACTGCACAGTGGGGACAAGTATAACTGCAATTTGATGCTGCAGCTAATGTATTAATAACCAGGAGGGATCACTTACAGCTAAGCAAAGAAACAAATTGCAAAGGGAAAAATGTTGGATCTGATACTAGAAAAACCAAGCTTCACGTTTTCAATTGCAGAAATATTTCTATACAGATTGTGTTTTATTATTATTGATAGTAACATCAGCATTGACTAGTGAAAGTTTTTGCGTGAACTGTATGGCACGGTACTGTACAAACCATAGAGTTACTGCTATTGACATAAAAGTGTGTGGGAGAAAGAAGGCTAAGCAGTTCAGGAGGTTATTGGGTCACACAGTAGGCTGGAGTATGCAGGGCCTGTCTTTTCATCCTTACATGTCCATAATTTCTTCCCAGTGTGGTTCTGGTTTCTGAGACTCCTTGTGCAGTCATCATAGATGAAGAAACACCTTCTCAAAACACGGGATCTGTTGTACAACTTCCACATGGGAACAGAACTTTCATGAAAGCAATATTCCCAGGCTCAAAGGAAGATAATTCAGAAGCAGGAATCTTATGTTAAACTGGCTTGATTACAACTAGGTGTAATAATACCTCTGTTACATACTAAACAATGAGAAGGAAGTTTCTTTTCAGTGCTGTCTGGTGGTATTGTACACTCTGTGCAATCTCATTAAATGTAATCCTATTCTTTGGATTTTTCCAATTACACTTTAAAGATCATTTGTTCATTTTTAGTCCCCTAGCGGTTAAAAAAAAACGTGGTTATTTAAAATCAGTTTTAAATGAATCTTAATGTATTTTTCTTTTAAAAGCAGCATTACTGTATGAAACCCCATGCTGTGTAGAAAGTGCATTTGTTTTTCCTTTACGTTTTCCTTTGGTTACCTTAGAATATTAAATAAAAGAGCTCAGAGTTATCTACAGCAATATTCCTTATCTGAAACATGTTATTTAACAGCATATTTCTTCTTAAACTGTAAGAGAGGTGAGGTATGATTTATTTATTTATTTTAATTAAGAAGCCAAATAAAGTAGGAATTTGGATTTTAGTAAAACCATACTTCAGTTGTGATTCCTAGTATTGTAAGCCACTAAGTGGAGGAAGGTGGAAGCTGGGTCATAGTTTTTAGATGCATTAAACTTATGAAGATAACAAAGCAAATAGAATTGTATATTGCAAGGTGGGTTAACAAAAGTGTGTTTTAAAGAAACTTGAGATCCTGTGGTGTCTCCAGAGGCTGTAGTGCTCGAAGCTGAAAGTCTTGTTTCATTGTAGTAAATGAAAACATGCATGAATGCTCCTGTCCTTCAAATCAGTGTGCAGCAATCTTGTCCATTCTGTACCTAAATGAGAATGTGTTGGAGAAGAAGGGAATAGGCAGAATTTAAGTTCATCCAGCGTTTTCTAAATGCATAGTTAGGAAACAACTAACAACTAAATTGCCTCTTCCAATAAGTAACTCTTCAACATTAAGGTGAAAAATGGAGCAGTACACATGAATCAGATGAGCAAAACTGTTCAATATGTCTCTCTTGAGTTTAATTTTTTTCTAAGAAATTGATGTTCATCGATGATTACTATTATGTATCCAGAGATAAGAGTTCAATAGCCCTTGGGTGGGAAAGGATATCAAAAGTGAATGTATTTAGAAATATTTTCACTGAAGGCTTATCAGTTCATTTATTTAGATTTTCCTAAACTTGAAAAAGCTGCAGCAGACTGGGGAGGTTGGGGGGATAGTGGGGAGGGAAACAAATATCAAGGAAGGGTTTTTCTGATAACTTAATGTAAGACAATCTACGTGGGTATAACTTGAATTATAGGTGTTTCCTTTACTGCTCCCTTTCCTCCTCTATGGCTACAGTGGTGTAGCTAGTTACATGGGTTACTGGTGACTGTTAAAAATGACTGTAGACAAACACTTCAATAAACCTTGCTTGGCCTGTAGTTTGCCTAGGCCTTGTGAGACTCTTTGTTGAGGTTTAGTGTTTACGTCTGCTAGCATGAAGGAGGAGAGCAAGGAAAAAGGCGGAATTTTTTTACTAAAACTTAATCTGTTGTTGTTGTTCAAATGTCTCAAAGTTATCTTCATCACTATCACCACCCCTAAAAAGCCACCCTTGCAGCTGAAGACATAGATTTAAATTACTGCCAAAGCAGAAACATACAAATGGAAAGAAAAAGGGGGAAAAAAAAAAAAAGGCTTGTGAGGAAATGAGTGTCAAGGATGAAAAGGATGAATGGAAATATCTGCTGTTATAAAATGGAATCTGTCTTGAAAAGAACAGATCAAAATACTGGAGTTAATATGATAATAAGCAAGACTAGGGCAATCCAGAAATGAGTATGATGTGGAAAATACCAAATCTATCAGAAACATTTTAATATAGTAAAGTATCCTGTGCACATACTACTGTTCTTTCGCAGCTGTATAGTAATTATCTTTCCAACTTCAGACCTGCCAAGTGGTGTGTTTGAAAATGGTACTCAAATGTCAGCTTCATTTTATCACATGTAATCTTCTTGGATGTTCTCCTGATGCTTAGACTGAGTCATTCAAATACATTTGTTGAAAATGTGCTTCCAGTCTCAGTTGTGAGATGCTATTCATGGTGTCCTTGCTTCTGGCACTTCATGCTGTTTGGTGCTTTTACCCTCTCTGCCATTCTTCTGCTTCCTGGAAGCCCTCTTTATCAGGCAAGCCTGTTGGCAGTGATGATTTCATTTACCAAATGAATTCTTTCTTTCTCAGAGACAATCTTACTGCCGTGAAAGCTGAAGTCCTGCCTGCAGCGAGATGGTTGTGTGCTTATTTGCTGGAAGTTTCTCCTGTCAAAGCCTTTAGCCTTGGTCAACACCAGGGCTCCAGTGTACTTCACTATTGTACCAGAACCCCTGCAGTTAACTATGATCTGAAGATCTCCCTTGACACCACCATGGGTGGTTGTGTAGATGAGCAGTAGGTAATATTGCAGTAGTCAAGTGAACTGGAAAATCTTCCAGCAACATCCTTAGGTCTGGGCTCTGGGCAAGCAGCACGCCTTCAGAGATGACACGTCTGTATGCATGTGGAAGTCTTCATCCCACTTACAAAGAGGTCTGCAACCACAACCAGCCACTGCTTCCTTTTAGTGGCATTGGTAGTGGACGTGTGGACTGGGCTTAGATGCCAAACCTAGCAGCACTTGTTCCTCCTCTCCTGTTCCTCATCTCTGGGCCTTTTCAGCACCTCTATCTGTTGCTTCAACTCACAGTTTAAGCCTGCTTTGTCTTGGAAGACCTTATCCTAGCAGCAATGCAGCAGATTTGGTAGAAGGTGATCATAAGCAGAGTGGGGGGAAACTGCTTGAAAAGGAAGTTGGCAACTTTGTTTAGGAAAGTAAACTATGAAAATGTTCTTCCATGAGAAGACCGGCAGTATCATAAACTTCTGCTTATGAAAACTGTTGAGGTGACCTGACTTGAATCATAAAAGTTGTCAAACAGTGAATAGAACTGATACTCTTTTTAGATGAAGATACAAGATGCCAAGTAACAAATTGGTTAAGAGGTAGATGGAATTAAATTGGCATAATCAAGCATTGCAAAATAATAAAGATCTGTGCTTCTCTTCAGTTTGGAGTCGAATAGTGTCTATGATAAATTAGCACTACGTGCATAAGGCAGTTTGAAGTTAGGAAAGCAACCAGCCACCAAGAGATGCTTATGAAAACACCTGTAAAATGAACATGGAACAGCTTTTTTATTTTTGAGTATTTGGTGAGATGCAGGTGTGTGAGCAAAGTGTATCTCTGACTTCTGTCTGCAGGCCCTTCAGGCTTTTGAAGACTGCTAAATCAGCTGCTTTCACTTCCAATGAAAGTTTTATTGAAAATCGTGATGTCAAATGATTGCACTTTATAAAATGGTCCTGGCAGATATTCAGCAGCAGCTGTATGAGAAGCCAAAATGTTTTGGTTTTTTTCTGTTTAGGCTAAATTGAAATTTTGATAAATAGGAACCTGAACAAGCTCAAGAAGTGAGCCTATGTCAACCTAATGAGTCCAACAAGGCCAAGTGCATGTGTTGAGTTTTAGTAAAGACAGTCCCAGATATGTAAACAGACTGGGAAAGGAGCTCCCTTAAATCCTCCTGAATCCTTCAGGCAGCTGAGAACTGCCTGAAGTAGGAGTGGAATATATCTTTTCTGGGAGAATTTGGGAATAAGGCCAGGAAAAGACTATGTTGTGAGGTTTGTGGATGATATCAGTCTGTGTGGTTTGGTTATGCAGCTGAGAGATGGGATGCCATCCAGAATGACCTAGACAGGCTTAAACATCAGGGCTTGGGAGAACCTGGTGAGATTCAGCAAAGCCACAAACAAGGTCTCACATCTGGGTTGTGGCAACCCCCAGTCAGTACAAGATGGGAGATGAAATGGTAGAGCGCAGCCTTGCAAAAAGGACCTGGAGTACTGGTGGATGGCAAGCTGGACACGTGTCAGCAATGTGCCCTTGCAGCCCAGAAAGCCAACCGTATCCTGGGCTGCATTGAAAGAAATGTGGCCAGCAGGGCAAGGGAGGTGATCCTGCCCATCTGCTCTGTGCTGGTGAGGACTCACCTGGAGTACTGCATCCAGATGTGGAGTCCTCAGTACAGGAGACTATAAACAGCCTCCTTGTAAGGCATGTTCTCCAAGCTCTAGAATGATTTGAATTTATATTGCACTGAATCACTGATTCAGTGGATGATATTTCAGTAAAATTTTGAGCGTTCATTTGGGCCTTGGAATTTTGCTTTCTAATTCTTGGGGACTATATTAATAAAAAAAAAAAAATTGAGAAATTGAGAAAAAAAAAAAAAAAAGACATCTAAGATAGAAATAAACACTTATATCTCAAATCATGGGATTATTGAAAGTATAATTGCATTCAGTTGAATTTAATAATATATAATTCATGTATGAAAACGTGGAGTTATGCAAAATCTGAAAGGTACCCTTGAATGCAAGTGTGACCTTTCTGACTGAGCAGCTCCTGTGTGTTAAGCAAAATTCTCTCATTTATGTTAGAGTTTTAATATATTATTTAAGACTACTAATGGTACAGTGGATATTTATTCCTCCTCTGTTACCAAATACAACACTCCTCACACCAACACGCATACAGTCTAAAGCAGTGTAAATATTGCTGGTGATAGAGGGCATCACAAATGTTGAGCAGACTTATAATAAAGTCTGTCAGTTCTCTGCTGATAGGCAGTTTTTTCTCAAGGATATCTCTTTTTGTAGTAGGGTGATAAAATACTCTTGTAAAGTGCTAGAATGTAGCTCCATCTTTGATATGGGCAGCCGCCAAGTCCCAAGTATGGAGAACATGAACCTTCAAATGCTGCTTTGAATTATCCTCTTAGCTGAAAATAGGCTTATTATACAGAAGTCTATAGAAGAGGAGGCACTTGAAAACTGTTTACGTTTTGAATTATACTTATGTTGATAATGAGATACAGTTTTTCACTGTATTTCATCAGTTGTCCTGTTTTGTTGTGTGGGGGATGGCTTTTTTGTTTGTTAGTTGATTTGCTCCTCTCCACTGCTGCAGGATGTGATTTTACAAAGTACCTAGAACAGAATAGCTGGACAATCTGGAAAATAATTGGATTTATCTAATCCTCAATTTTAAAAGGTTTTTGTACAGATACTTAGAACTGCAGAGAACTTCTGTAACATCAGAAGCAGAAGTTTTTAAATACATTTTTAGGAATACTGGCCTTCTGAGATAGTGTGATGTTAGTGAGTCTAAGCAAGATGTTTCTAATTTTTGCAGTCCTATCCCTTCCCGCTCTGTTCTTCCAATTTCTAATTCACAGTGTTAGAAAGGCTTCACTTGTGTAGAGCTATGAGGTTAATCTTCCCACCTTTAAGATTCTGTGGCAGTTATTTTAAGTCTAATGAGGTTGTTGGGGCATGGCTTAATAGGCTGACTGTGTGCAGATGGCAGTTGCCTTGTCTTGTGTTTATCTTCTAATCCTGTTGAACAGTCGCAGCAGGAATATGTATATGATAAATTTAACAATTTTTGAAATTGCTCGTGGGATTTGAGAGTATTTGATGTTAGTTTTCTCAAATTTGCTTTCCTTTTAAAATAAACATTTAATTCACTGTTCTAAATGTTTGTTTCCAGGTTTTGAAAGTATTTTAGAAGGGCTTTATGGACCAAGGCTACGAAGAGACCTCAGTTTATTTGAAGGTAAATGGGCCAACTTTTAGTTCAATGATCTTTATTTGCAAGTTTTTCTTTTAGCTAGAAGTACTCTAAAATATGTATTTCTTTAACAAACAAAAAAAAAAAAAAAAAAAAAAAAAGAAGCAGGAAATCTCCAGTTGTTTTTCTTTCTAATGTATTTTTCTTCACGTTCATGTCAGTACTGTGCAGAGGCAAAACCCAATTTGAAAGTACTTGGGTTGTATATGCAGTGAAATTTTGGATTAGTAAAGCTTTCCCGAGTGGCTCTCATGAGTGTTTTACTTTTCTGGAATATTTCATCTCTGGTTTCATTCTCTGGACATCTTTTAGACCAGCTTGACTTCTCTACTAACATTAATTGGAAAAGGGAAGATTATGAACTCTAATTTGCTTTTTCTATTACTCAAATCTTAAAATTTATTAAAATTAATATATATATATATTTTTTTTTTCCACTCTTGTGCAATATCTGTCCTTATTTCATGTGAGTTTGGTGTTGGAGTGTTAATAACATCTAGGTGTTTAGCTAAGTATTTAATCAGTTTTTAACAAAAGCCAAGGATGAGAATCTAGCACTAAATAGCCTTGAAATTTTGAAATAAATGTTTTGTTGAAATAATTTCCATAGTTTTTAAAAAAAGCTTCTTTGTTATAAGCTTTCAAAATGTTCAATTTAATTTCTGATAGTTTTATTGTTTGGTAATGTAGTTTATGAAGTTTATACTTCATGTGCTGGTAGCACAAGAGGTGGAGAGTTACATACTGTGTATGTTTGCTTAGAGCAGGTTTGGAACGATTGCTTTAACATGGCTCTGGTTTTGTTGTCTCTGTATTGCATAAGTTCCTTGGCCTGTATCATATGCACAATACTTTCAAGGAAGGGGAAGAACTTCAAAACATTATTTCACTGCTATTTTAAGATTAATTTTCTGTCATTTATAAAGTTAGGCATGCCTCTAGTTAGACTCTGAAAAACACATGTGTAGAATTGGGCTAAAGCTTATTTTCTGGATTAGTATTTCCATCTAGTGTGTTTAAAAACAAGCATGTTACTCTGGAAAGTGAAGAGGGCAGTGTTAATCTTAGTGTACAGTATTTTTGGTTTGGTTCTAATTCTAATGTGTTGTTATGTGGTAGGCTTCATATTGATCAGTTATTAAAGTTTTATTTTCTTGCGTTAAAAGGTTTACAGTTTGAAAGAAAATTCAGGGTATTCTTGGGGTTTTGCATAAGAAGACAAAGCACTGACCAGGACATAAGTGTTACAGCTAGAAGAGCCCAATAGTCAACTGTAAAGTGTTAAGTTACTGCTTTAGAGTTGCTTCATGTCCGTTGCTTCACTTCTTATGGGAAATACTTATTAACCTCATGTTGTTGAAGATTTCTTGTGACCTTCCACTTAAGGTGATCTGTGGTGTCCATTGTTTACAGAGGATCTTTGGCTTACTAGTTTTTTTTTTTTTCATCCTGCAGATAAAGTTCATGTTAATCTAAAATGTAATCTGTTGAAAGTTATTCCCCATTCCCCACCGCATTTGCCAGTAATATTTCCGTTTGTCTTGTTCTTTTTTTTTTTTTTTTTTTTGGACAGTTAAAGCTTTTTCCTATATGTCTGACACACCTGTAAAGCTGTTTTCAGTTCTGAAGCAACTGCAGAAGACATAGATGATTATAGGGTGCCCTCCTTACCTTATTCCTTTTTATTCATTTTCTTATACATATAGATACTATAACAGTCCGAAAGAGATTGCTGTGCTCCTTAAATGTGGTAGACATTGACCTTATAGGATGCAGGTCTGTTTCTAAATTGTCATCAGAATTGTGTTGTAAAGTCTAATGCAGCAGTTTTGTGTAAGATTGACAACAGATCTTCCCTGTCAGTATACAAATACAGATTTTCCGTTTTAACGATAAAGAAACTGAGACAAACTGGATTTGCCTTATTTTAAAAATATGGCTGGTATAAAGAACAAAATGCACATTTTTAGGCTCAGCAACATTCCGAAGTCACTATGTCCTATAAGTTGTCTATTTTGTTTGTCATGAGCGCTGTACCAGTACTATGTATACGCAGCATTATGCCTCTCTACCAGGAAGGTATGTTTCTTTGAGTGGAGATCAAGAAATCAGATATCTTACTAACCTGAAAATATGCGAGGATCTGCTGAAATAAAATAAATTACCATGACAACTTTCAGATGTAGATTTTAGTTTTACTGGTTTATTTTTCTTACTTTTCAAGGAAAATACCTTGTAAACCTTAGAAATTATTTTACTAAATATCCAGGTTAATCCAGGCCATTCGTGATAACAGATAGCTACCTGAAGAGGGAAGGATTTTCATCGTTATCCTAAAATTCTTTCACATTATATGTGTAGGACTTGTATTTGCATGAATAATTATCATCACCTTCATTACTCATCATCATCTTTTTCTTTTTTTTCCTCCTCTTATCTGCTTTAATAGCTTGTCTTCTAGTTGCAAAACTGTCCAGTGCGTATCTTGGTATTAGGTCTTCCTAATTGTTTGCTTACCCCCATGTTCTGCTAAATAGATTCACATGTAATTTGTTACTCTTTACATTCTATATATGGATATTGAGCTGAAATGTTAGCTTTTCTTCTGTTATGTGTGTGTTTCTTATTTTGGGTTTGTGTTCTGAGATTTTGGATGAGATTTGGAAGGAGAGGATTCTGTTATAGACAGAGAGAACACATTATTGTGCAGTGTGAAAAAGCAGCTCTCAAAAAAAAAGACCAATAATTTTGAGGGTGTACTGCATTATTTTTTTTTTTTCCCTTGAATTCCTGAATATTTATTCATAGTGGAAGTAAAGTACTGAAGACTTCTGTTAGAAGCATGAATCTTTAGTTGTAGTCAGGGCTTCATGATAAAAAGTAGTAACACAATCAGCACCTCGGTTATTTAATGTACTTACTAATGAAAATAGCATTTTTTTTTTAAAAAAAAAAAAGGATTTGTTTGTAATTGTGACAGCTGTAATAATTGTGACACTGTAATGCAAAAAACATGGAAAATGCAAAGTTGTTTTTATATACTCTTTTCAGACTTAGTAGACAATTTAATATTTAAGAGGTAAATATGAAAGCTGTTTTAGTACTACACATCTGTTAATTTGCTTAATTCCATGTGACTGAGGAAAAAAATTTGAGGGAAACAAAGATTTAAGTGACTTAATTGAAAATAGGTGATAGTTTTGTCAAAGATCAATATTTTATTTAAGAAAGGAAATAGATTTAGCGGCTTTGAACTTAATGGCATTGGTTTGAAGTAGTAATCTGAACCATGCTTAGCATTAAAATGCTCTTTGCAGCTTTTGCTCAAGGGCTGGCTAGTTTTCTAAGTTGTTGCCAAGTCTTTATTGGCTGACACCAAGCAGCATAAAGAAAGTTCAACCTTATTCTCTCCCCCAAAGTTGTATGTAGCCAAAAGGCTATCTGTGCCTCTGGTCTTTCTAAGAGTATGATTGTCTATCTGTAGTTAAAAACTAGTACTGACATCAGTATGTTTTCTCCCATGACCTAAGACAGTCATATGCCTGGCATTTGATGTATCGACAAACACTGCAGCAGTTGCCTATGTTTGCCTTTTTTTCTCTCAGAAAAGCACTGGTCTGAGGTGAGGAGTAAGACATTTCTGAAGGTATCTTTCAAAAGCCACTTGTGAGATGTGAAATCAAGTTGCCCTGAGCCTACATCTGTTACTGATGTATCATTAATAACAGCCTATGTGTAAAGAAAAACATTAGTTGGTTCTTTTTTTTAATTTCCTGCACCAGAAGAGAAGTATGAATGCACGCATTGCTGTGCAACTGCTGAAAAACTCTGCAGTAAGATGAAGCTCTGAAGGAAGATGTCTAGGAGGACAGTTTGAAATATTTTTGTTACTGCAAAGAGCCTCTTTCTTCCCTTTATTTCTCATGTTATTTTTTTCTAAAATATGACTTGAGTGTTTGAGACAATCTCTGACAGATCCTTTAGCCTTTGTCTTTTCATCAGTACTGTGGTTTTTAACCACTCTTTTAAAAAGTTATAACAATTGTTCTTATCTTTTTACTCAATTTCAAAGTACTTGTATTACAGAAGTTCAGAATTGATCCATTACCTATATATTTTTGAGTTCTTATTCTCTTGGCATTTTTCTTTAGCTCACTGGGTTCCTGATACATTACATTAACATGAGTTAGTCTTTTTTGCATAAATTTAGTGCCATGCAGAGCTGATGCTTCTCAGGTCTTGCCTGTTTGCTGACGCACTGGGATTGCTCTCCAATTGGACTTTTAATAGTGGAACTTGAAAATTTCTAGTCCAAAGAATTTCTCTGATAACTATAAAATTTGTCCTGGAGTTACACTCACAATCTCAACATTCGTAAGTAGTCCTATTGTGGATGCAGGGAGAGCTATGAAAACATGTATTTGTTAATGAAAGTGTAGCGTGCATCAGTTTTTTATAAGCAGACATGCTGAATGAATAGCTCTACCAGTCAGGAGTGTTGAGATTAACATTGTTCTTACTGTACAGTCAGGAAAATCCTGTCTTTTTTTTTTTTATGATCAATTCTTTCTCCAACATATCAAAATTGCTCTGTATTTCCAGGAATGCAAACCAGCAGATTTTTAATGCAGAATTCTGCTTTACGTTCGTATTTGAGAATGAAGCTTACACTATTACCTCAGAATTTTTATTTTTAAACTAATTATGTTCAAATTCAACATAGGACCCTCATTTTCTTTTGGGTTAATTTTATTTCTGGTGGTCCCTCTGTGATAAGATATTTGGGAGAGTTAACAGAAGAAAACGAAAATAAAACCACTGCCAACAAAACTGTACAGCATTCATGAGAGAGGAATGTGGGCAGGGGGAAGGAACATGAGAAACGTTTTTGAGACACCAATGTCAGAGAAGGAGAGAGAGAGAAGGTATTCCAGGTATTGGGGCAGAGATTCCCTTGCAGTAGCCTGGGGAGGGTACCACCTGGGGAAATAATCTGGAGCACTTGGACAACCACACCAGAGATGATATCAGTGCTCCAGTCCAAGGAAGGCCTTACGCCACAGCAGATGGATGTGCCCTGAAAGAAACTACAGCCCTTGGAGAGCTCACCCAGGAGCAGTTTTTCTGGAAGAAAATGTGGCCTGTGGGGAACCCATGCTGGAGCAGTCTTATTTTGAAGGACTGTGCCCTGTGCTAAGGCCCCACACTAGAGCACTTCTTGAACTGCAGCCATTAAGAACAATCCACACTGGAAGAGTTGATGAAGGCCTGTAGCCTGTGGAAGGGATTGCGTGCTGAAAATGGGGAAAATGGGAGGGGGAAGAAGAGCGGAGAATTCTTATGAACTGATGGGGACTTCAAGATCCATATGTTCCTTCCACTTTTGGAGCTGGGGAGGAGATAAGAGTCAGGAACGAAGGACTGACTGTAAAGATGGTGGGGAAGGGTGTTTAGTTTTGCCTTTTTTTTTTCATTATGGAAATCTGTTTCGAATGGCAGTAAATTAAATTTACTTTCTCCAAGTTGAGTCTTGTGCCTGTGACAGTACTTGGTAAGTGATCTTCCTGCATTAGTCTTGACTTGTGAGTTTTTTAATCTTGATCCAGGAATTTTTCTATCTTGTTTTTCCCCTCTAACCTGCTGAGGAGGGAAAATGAGAGTGATGAGTTTGGAGTTCTGGCAACCAGCCTGGGTCAATCTACCACAGCGTAAAGAAAGTAGTTCTACTATGAAAGTAGAAAACAAGTATATTTTTAAGCTATAAGCACATAAAGCAGAAATGACTGGCGTGGTGAAAGACCTTGTTCTTCTAGTTAAATTAATATTCACCTTTCAAAGTGATGTAACTATGATCAAGATTTATGCACAACTAGGATGCTGTAGGAAAGGCTGTTATAAATGTAAAAGGAAAGCATTATCTTGAAAACATGGCCACCTGTGTTCAGGAAACAGGAGACCAAGTAGCAACAATGCAGAGAAAATAGGGCTGAGTACCATGAGAGAAGACTGAGTGGACTAAACTAGCCTAGCAAAATGAAGTGTAAGGGGGGGGGATGATGCTATTACCTGTATGTCAAGATACCAGATACCCACAAGTGATAATTGTTTGGATGTAAGAACTGTGCTGCCACAAATGCAGTCTGGAATTGCTATGAGTGAATTTAAACAAGAAACTGGAAGATTTTCAGAGCAGTCAATTTTGGAAAATCGTCAGTGATTGGTGATTTGTGAAGAAAAGAGTGTGTGATAGAAAGCTAACTTGAAATGGAGCTTAGTAACACGATTAAGGAAAGTAGATGATGCGTTTCCATTCTGATCTGTTTAAGTCCTGTATTTGCTCAATAGTAATGTAGGCCTTCTGATAACTTATGTTATTTATGTTTGAGTCAGAATAAGCAAATAAATTCAAATGAGTGTAGGGTTTTGATTTATTTGTAGGGGTGACACAGGATAAAATATATTTCAATACAATACATGTTTCTCAAATGGTGAGGGATCTATCCTAGTTTCTAGCTTAGTTTGATAAAGGTTTGCAGTCTTTCATTAAAAATAATAAGACTGAGATTCAGAGCTTAATTTACTGTACTCAGATACCTGGGATAACTGTAGTACAACTGAAACGTATGAATTTATGAAGGATGCTCTGGAAGTAATGCCTCCTGTCTGATTATGTTGGCTCACCAGGTCAGAGGTGCATGGTGGTGGTATGGCTGCATAGAAGTTAAATGTTCCTTCTAATACTCCACTAAATTTTGTGCATCTGTGCAACAGATGGCAGCAGAAAGGCAGTCTGACAAAGTAGTATCTGACACAGAAGTGTATATGAAGCAAAGGTGCATAATTGAATTCATCTGTGTGGAAAAAAATGGCACCCACTGACGTCCATCAATGCTTGCTGAACGTTGATGGAGCCTGAACAGTGGATGTGAGCACAGTGAGGTGGTGGGTGGTGCGTTTCAGCAGTGGTGACAACGGGTCACCCCCACTGGTGCAAATTTTTATGAACGTGCCATGAAGGTTCTTGTTCATCACTAGTAAAAATGCATAGCTAACAGTGGTGACTATGTTGAAATCTAGTAGCTGAGAATGTGCTCTCTCAAATATTGTCATTGTGCTCTTTGTATCTGTTGTAGCTTCCATGCGAATAAATAGGAGGCATTAGGTTCAGAGCAACTTATGTACCTTTCATTTTAGGAAATGTGGTTTGAATAATGGGCCATATAAGCTAGACTAAACTTCAAAAATACCCAAAGAACTACGTACTATTAACTACGTTTTACCAATAAATGTGTAGTAGGTCACGATGAAAACTTAGTTCACAGAATTGTTAGATGTTGTTCTCTGAATTCACTTTTACATCTTTAAAACATCTAGCTTCTTTTCCTTCTTTTAAGACTGTGAGCCAGAAGAGCTAACTGACTGGTCTATGGATGAGAAATGTTCCTTTTGTAATTTACACAAAGAAACAGTCAGTGTAAGTATGAACATATTTAGTATGATTTCCCCCCCCCCCCCCTAATTTTCAGTGTAAGAATAGGAATCGGAGAACTGAATTTTGCAAGTAAGTTAACAATGCATTTTGACTCAAGATAGTTTAGCTATGAGTGGAAGTAAGTAAAGTTATTTTTAGTGGTTTGTTATTTCATAGCTCAATAATTTAATTATATGTTGTACTATCAACAAACTATCTTCTGAAAGACTTTATAATTCTCATATGCCTTTTAGGATCGTGCATCAGTTATTGGTTCTTCACAGTCAACGCCTACAGAGGAATTTTCATCTCAGGGCCAGTCCAACACTGATAAGATTGAATGCCAAGCAGAAAACTATCTAAATGCACTCTTTCGAAAGAAAGGTAATGAAAGCATGTCTTTTCTATTAAGAGATAACTTGCATCTGGAAAAATTGAATAATTTCCATTTCACTTTGATTCTGAAGTTCTTTTATTAATCTACTGAGCTCTATTTCTCTTTGTTCTTTATTTTTCCCCAGTCTTTACTTGATTCAATATCAGCAAATCAAGCACTACTTCTCTTCTAACTTGCCATTGTTTTAAGTTTTGTTGCCTTGTCTTTTTTTCTCCTGGATTGTGTTCATTATCTTTCTTTCCTATGAGCTAATTGTCTCTTTCTATGGCAACTCTGCTGTTCTCTGGAATTCTTAAGCACTAAATTGCTTTTGCTTCACAACAGGGAAACTCTCTTTTAAGTGAGAGAATGTGTCTTACAAATTATGAAATAGTATTTGGGATATTCTTTTCAGAGTTGCAACTTTCAATGCATTCAAGTTTGTATTTGAAACTTAATGCTGAAACAATGTTTAGAAGCGCTTTCTTTCCTTGTCTGCTCTCATTCTTTGGCTGTTGGCAAGTGTATTTTTTTTTTTTTTTAGTTCATGTAGAAGCTGGTTCATGTAGATTACTTTCCAGTAAGCTAGTCACTACTGAGAGAAGTAAAAGTACTCATTTTCTTCCTGAAGCTTCTGTGTAAGGAATGTGACTGCAGGTTCACTCATCATCTGCTTTACATGGTTTTATTGGGGGTCTAGTAAGTGTACTTGAATACCAAAATAGGTGAGTATTACAGCTCTCCTTTGCTTTATCAAAGAAGTAGAGCAAGTCAGTAACTCTTATGCACAAGTGGGGGGAGGGAAGTGAGGGGAAGTAGTTAAATTTATCCCCTTTACTTTCCTGTACCAGGAGATTACTATGCCTTTGAACCCGGGATGGGTATAATCTTTTTCTGTGCAGGGCATACCTGTTCAGCCTATAATTTACTTATGAATTAAAAGAAATTTGGATGGAGTGCAGCAGCATTTTGAGTCCGTCTTTGTTCCTTGGCTTTACTTAAAATTGGTTATTTTCCATTTGAAATAAAATATTATCACCTCTGTGTTTCTGGAACTTTTATTATAATCTAATCAAGGAACCAGTTTATATGGTATCTCCCTTGGTAGGTATTTCTTTAAATTTCTACTTCCTTTTCTTGGTCTCTTGTTGCACAGTGTTTTTCCAGCATTACTTGCTTTAAGTTTTGCATTGATTCATTTGCATTAATTCAATTGCATTAATTGCAATTAATTCATAGAATATCCCAAGTTGGAAGGGACCCACAGAAATCATGGAATTCGGCTACCAGATCCATACTGGACCACACCTAAACCAAGCCGTATTTCATTGTCCAAACTCTTCTAGAATTCTGGTAGCCTTGGTACTGTGTCCCTGCCCTGCAGCCTGTTTCAGTTCCCAGCAGTTACACCTCTTCTCTTATTCTCTTATTCACCTCTTGGTGAATAACCTTTTCCTAATACCCAACTTGACATTTCCATGGCACAGCTCTATGCTGGATCCTATTGCTGTTGCCAGAGAGAAGAGGTCAGGGCCTGTCCCTCCACTCCCCTCATGAGGAAGTTGTAGGCTAACATGAGGTTCCCTCTCAATTTCCTTTTCTCTGGTCTAAACAAACCAAGGGCCATCAGCTACCTACCGCTCATGCACCATGCCTCTAAGTTAGATATCTGAAAACCAGATGCTTTCTTCCTAAGTATATCATTGTTCTTTGTCCATTGGGTGTTGTAAGTAAGATAAGCTTTTCATTTAATGATTCTTTGACTGGTTATATTTAAGATTGGAGAAGACCTCCACAATCAGCTTGTCCAAATGCCAACCCATCACCACCCCACTCATTAAACCTGTGTCCCTAAGTGCCACACATACCCTTTTCTTAAAAACCTCCAGGTGTAATGACTCTACTACTTCCCTGGGCATCATTTTCCAATGAAGTTTTTCCTAATATCCAACCTGAACCAGCCCCACATAACTTAAGGCTGTTACCTCTTATCCTATCTCTAGTTAACCTGGGAGAAGAGACCAACCCCCACTTCACTGCAGCCTACTTTCAGGTAGTTGTAGACAGCAGTAAAGTCTCCCTTAAGCCTTCTCTTCTTCAGGGTAAACAATCCCAGTTCCCTCAGCTGCTTCTCATAAGACTTGTGCTCCAGATCTCTCACTAGCTTTGTTGCCCTTCTCTGGATGCACTCCGGGGTCTTTCTTTTAGTAAGTAGCTCAAAACTGAAGACAGTACTTGAGGTACAACCTCACCAGAGACGATGCAAAGGGATGATCGCATCCTTAGGCCTGCTGATTATGTTATTTCTTACACGAGCCAGGGTGCTGTTGGCCTTCTCGGCCTCCTGGGTGCAGTGCTGGTTCATGTTCAGCTGGCCTAACACCCCCAGCTCTTTTTGTTCTGTGCAGCTTGCCAGCTGCTCTGTCACAGGTCTGTAGCATTACTTGGGGTTGTTGTGACCAAAGTGCAGGACCCCACTTCTGGTCTTACTGAAGCTCGTACTATGGGCCTCAGCATCAATCCAGCCTATTCAGATCCCTCTGTAGGACCTTCCTACCCTCAGACAGGTCAATTCTGCCCCCCAGCTTGATGTCATCTGAAAACTGAGGGTGCGCTCAATTCTCCTCATTTAGATCATCAGTAAAGATATAGCACAGGGACAAAGGGACAGTCCCAGTATTGTCCCCTGGGGAACACTGCTAATACCAACTGGATTTAACTTCATCACCACTGCTTTCTGGGCCTGGCCATGTAGACGGTTTTTTCTCTAGCGCACTTGTCCAAGTCATTTGCTGCCAGCTTTAAGTTGCATGAAAATACATCTTTTTTTTTGTCCTTCTGTTTGTTGATCAGTCAAGCTGACTAAACTGATTATGAGATGTGGTAAAAACTAAACGGCTGTATTGCTTTTTAACCTGCTGGTGATTTTACAGTGTGCTGGGCAAGTTTATATGTGGAAACAAGGATGTTGCTGGGACAGTTTGGCTGTTAATGTGGGGTCATTCATTTTTGTGAAACAGGAAGAGCTGCAATGTGTACAGAAAACATTGATAGGCAAACTGCTGTAGAATACAGATTTGAGTAGCTACAAGTTATTTAAGGTACACTAACTGAGGAAGCTTTCATCCTAAGTGTGAGCTTTCAATCAAAATAAATCATTACAATTAGTCATAATTATATCATCTTTACTACTGCCTTCACTTGTATTTTGGCTAGACTCTTGACAAAATCAAAAACAGAAATTACTAGGCTATAGCATAAGGGAAGACTAAGTGACACATCTGTATTTTATATTAGGAGGGTATAAAAAGTTCTGAGAGAAACTAGTGGGACATCAGACCTAGCTTTTACTCCAGCTTCTTAGCAACTCTTCTGCTGGGTATTTGCATGTGCACATGCAATCAGTGGAATAAATGTGGCTGCCTTGTGATATAAGCCTTCTGTCTGAAAAATGGAAGCTTAAGCAGAAGTAGAATCATAGAATGGCTTAACTTAGAAGGGACCTTAGAGATCATTTGCCTCCAACCCCTCCCCCCCCCCCTCCCCCTCCCCCACCCACTAGATCCTGGATGCACAGGACCCCATCCAGCCTGCTCATGAGTGTCTTTAAGGATGGGGCATCCACAACTACCCTGGACATCCTGTTCCAGTATCCCATGATTCTCTGAGTAAAGAATTTCTTCCTAACATCTAACCCAAATTTCCCATCTTTTAATTTAAAGCCATTCCCCCATGTCCTATTAGTAGATATAGACATACTGATTTAAAACTTAAAAGTAGCTATAATTGTGATTCCTGATAAAAACATCTTAAAACTTTTTGTTCCTATAAAGTATATCTGGTGCCATCTGCTGATAATAATTAAGAAATATTTGCTAGTGAGACTTAAGCTCCGAGGTCTAGTACTTCTCCCAGAACACACTAAATTGCCTTTTCAAATATTGTATGATTAGTTAAAGATCGTAGCAAAGTATAGTGAGGTGTAGTGAAGCTTTAAACTGAACTTAAAATTACAGGTTTTTACCTGCTTTTATTTCATACTTTTTGGTTGTTTGTTTTAAGCTGAGTTGTTGATCAGTAATTTTCTCCACTTGACAGTGGAATTACTGGCTTTAGGCAGATGCTCTTGTTCCTAGATAATAATTAATTCTCATGAAGACCAAATGCTACTTGAACATTTAGTGGATGCATTATGCAGGAATCAGAAAATACCAATAAATGAAGAACGCCTGTGTCTGAGTGTTATATGATTGGGAAATATTTCTTGCACATATTCTCCAGCACTTAGAATTTCCAGAAACTCCTATTAAGTTTTATAAATTTTGGTAGAGTTTCGGTTGAAGGAGTGTCAGAAGATAGGCCTTCAACCAAAAGCAGACTTTTGTAATTCATACCTTGCATATGGTCTCTTGAAAATAAATTGTCTAGCATATACTCAGTCTTTGAAAATCGAGAAGTTCCAACTTACCTTGCAAAAGCAGACCAAAAGGCATTGGCAGGAGTCATCTTGGATCAGTTGTCTGTGTCAGCAGACCAAATATGTGTATTTGTAATGCTTCACAGCTTTGCAGCACTTTCCTGGTGTTTAGAATAAACCTGAAACACTGTTTTTTTGTTGCTTTTTTTCTGTGGGACTGTTATATGAATGCATTTCTACACAGTTTGTATATAATTTAGAACAGGAAAAAATGTTTTTTTCTCCCAAATAATTCAGTTGTTAGCACTTAGAAAATAACAAAGGAAGGTTATTTTAAAATTCAATTGCTTGTAATATTACCACTTATATGAGACCTTTCAAGACCATCAAACTTCTGTGTGATATAAAAACTAATTTGTAGAATTGCATTTTTAAATTATATATGTAGTTTTAGTTGTTTTTTGAAAGTAGCTTCTCATTATAATCATACTTTACTGATGCCTGTCAGACATGCTCTTCCAAATGACCAGTAAGGAATACTCGTAGGAAGAATTTGCTAGGCATCTTAATTATGCATGTGAAATCATTGCACATATTTACTGTGCTTATGTGAAATGTTCTTTTCAAGGAAAGTATTTTCATTGTTCTTAATACATCTGTTGCTTCTGTTGTTGTTCTTTTCTCTTCTAGATCTTCCTCAGAACTGTGATCCTAACATTCCCCTAGTTGCTCAGGAATTGATGAAAAAAATGATCCGCCAGTTTGCAATTGAGTACATTTCAAAAAGTAGCAAAATTCAAGAGAACAGAAATGGTTCATCATTTGAACCGAGTCTGATATGTAAAAGTATCCAAATGAACCAAACGGAAAACTCCCTTCAGGAAGAGCAGGAAAGCCCTCTAGACCTCACTGTGAATCGAACTCAAGAACAGAATACTCAGCAAGGTAAATATCTCTTATCTGTTTATCCGTATTTTCATGTTACTTACTACCTTATTGTATCTTTCTACTTCAAAAATAAAAAGTTTTTTTTGAAAAGTACCAAATAATGTTTTCACTTTCCAGCATAGCGATGAGTCCATAAGAAAAAAGAAATTATTTTAATTGATTAAATAAAAAGCCGTTTTAAAAGCATTTTTTCATACTATGTATTTGGTGGTAAATATCCTAGTTTTGTAGTGTGTGCCTTTAAATGTAGCAAGGGAATTTCTCAGCGTTAGAGCACTTAGTCGTCTCACTTGTGGCTGTTGAGGGTAACAGTAGCTCAAGATTTTGTTGAAGGATTTTCTGAGGAAAGAGAGAATATGATTTTAGAGAACATATAACTCTAAAGAGTATAACTTTAGAGAACAGAGTTCATTCTGACCATTTAATCCTTCAACACTGATTAAGTACAGGCAGGTTAGAATGATGGAAAGAGGAATTTTCTGTACTTAAGACCTAATACTTACAGATCAGTACAACTTTGTTGAGAATAAAGCAAGAAAAATTAGGCTACTCATTATCATTTATAAATAGGAAACAATATCTTCTCTTGCCTTGAGGAATATTGTCATCCAAAACGGATGATAAAATCACAGGAATGCTTTGGACTTTGAGCTTGATTTGGAGTAGCAGCAGTTTTCAGGAGGGATTGTGACTATCACGTGCAACTGAGAACACTGGCAAAGTCAGCTAGTCTCTGACAAATACAGGGGTCCATGTTAATCCAGTTGTACTGCATACTACAGAGGAAAGTGAACCCATGTGTCATGTAACATACTGCAAGTTAAACAAAGATAGAGTTGTAGAATTAAGGTTTTATGTGTGTATACAGACTTCAATATGATGGTATATCATTTAAAAAAATGAAAGGTTTTGACCACAGACCTACCTTGCTGAACATGCTTATTCTAGATGAAATTTAAGCATCCTTTTTCTTTGACTGTAGGACCTTTAAGGAATTGCAGAATTCTTGCATTTATTTTGTGTGGTCAGCAGAGGCTAGCTCATGTCTGGATTTGGACACAAATTTATCTTGTACAGATGAATCCTGAGAAAATGTGTCTTCAGAGCGTTTAGAATTATGTATCTTCAAACAAAACATCTGAGGCTGAAATAAATAGTTGCTTGGCTTGTGTTTGGAGAACTTTATAGATGTTAATCTTGCTATGAAGTTTAAAGCTACTGAAAGAAGAGGAAATATCAAAACAGAACTAGAAGGAAAAATGTTTTGAGCCATCTAATCTACCTAGGAAGTTGTATTGCACTTTCATTTTTCTATAAGCATATTATTTTAGGACTGTCTTAACTTTCCACTGTAGTGGTGGTGACATTAACACAAGCAAAAAAAGATCAAGATGGAAAAAGGCAACCTGTTTTTATTATGTTCTAGATGCAGTGGCTGCTGAACAGCTATTTCAGTTAGGTGTTGTAAATGTCTATAAATCATTCTACCTCCTTCTCATGTATTATTATTCTTTTACTGAAGACAGCCTGAAGGTACAGAAATGTTACATGCTTACAGTAGAGAACTTTGAAATTTGAGATACTGCCCAAATTCTGCTGGCATTTGTATTATCAACTTGGACCAGCTTTTCTGTGGTACTGTACAGTGATTTAATTCTAAGAACTAATACGGTGGATGCCCTGAGAGTAATGCCACCTATTTATTCGCATGGAAGCTACAACAGATACAAAGAGCACAATGACAATATTTGAGAGAGCACATTCTCAACTACTAGATTTCAACATAGTCACCACTGTTAGCTATGCATTTTTACTAGTGATGAACAAGAACCTTCATGGCACGTTCATAAAAATTTGCACCAGTGGGGGTGACCCGTTGTCACCACTGCTGAAACGCACCACCCACCACCTCACTGTGCTCACATCCACTGTTCAGGCTCCATCAACGTTCAGCAAGCATTGATGGACGTCAGTGGGTGCCATTTTTTTCCACACAGATGAATTCAATTATGCACCTTTGCTTCATACACACTTCTGTGTCAGATACTACTTTGTCAGACTGCCTTTCTGCTGCCATCTGTTGCACAGATGCACAAAATTTAGTGGAGTATTAGAAGGAACTTCTATGCAGCCATACCACCACCATGCACCTCTGACCTGGTGAGCCAACATAATCAGACAGGAGGCATTACTTCCAGAGCAGCTCTCATATTATACTGCTCTTTGGGTAGTGTTATGAAATTGATTAAAGCTTTCGTCTTTTAATTCAGTTATTTTAAAAAGTTAGCAGATAACATAAAACTCTTTCTTCAGTCAGTACACTCATAAATACAGTACCATTATATGTTCCCTTTCTAGAATTTTTTTATGATCTTGGTGCTCTTACTATTTGTTTATTTTAATTTCCAAATGAAATGACAGTAACAGGGTAGGAAGTTCAAATCTCTACATTTCTCAAAAAAAAAAAAAAAAAAAAAAAAAAGCTGAAAAGTTAAAATCTTTTCAATTTGAATTCTGTCTCTCTTGTGAAGCAGGAAATAATCTAAAACATAAAGACTTCAGGTTGATTTTTTTTTAAATTAAGCATTCCTTAAAATTGCAGATCTTATAACAAATGCAGGTCTTTTTCCTTTATTATGGAAATGATTATTGGATTCGTGAGGAAATTTTAGGCTTTATTTTCCAGATCACAAGAAGCACTTGCTTCCAGATCCAAGTGTTCAGTACTGAGAAAAGGTCATTCAGGTATCCTCAAGGGCAGAATCTACCTTGACCTCAAAGTTTCTTACCTTCCTTGGCTATCTGCAGCCTGTCTCTGAAGAACTCTCTTAATATTCAGGTTTGCCACTTCCAGCACTCCTTATTGCCAGAACCTCTTGTATTGGGTTTACGTGGCACTTTTCATAACGAGAGAGCTTTAGGGATGGCCTCTGTGAGGCAATGCCAGGTATTACCTCATCCCAGGTCCAGCTACTTCAGCAGCAGCTCCTCTACAGGCCAAAGAGGAGTGCAACAGCTAAGTTTGTGGCATCTCTCTGAAAATACAGAGCCAGAGAGACTGGTTTCTTGATTGCTACATTGAATCATACTGAAACAATTCCAAACACTTAAAAAGAAAGATGATGGTGTTATATTTATTATTTTGATACACTGTTCTTATAGTATATATTGGGGAAAAATACTGTGCTTTTTGAAGGTATGCATACTACGGTTCAAAAAAATAAATTGTGTAAACTGCAAAATGTATTCAAGAAGCAGAGTGTAATAATTTTATACGAAAAGGTGAATCTAGGGACAGGGTTCGGGATTCCATTTCTTCTTTGGCTGTCAATAGTGGTAGCAGCTAAACTTCCAGTCAGTCGTTCATTTGCTTCCTTTTCAGCAGCAAAGGGGGAGGAATAAGAACAGGAAAAAAGAGTTAAAGTAAGGATTGTTTTACCATCGTGGACTAATCTAAGACTTGTCGTAGGTGAAATTAGATATTTGTAAGACTAGGCAGTAATTTAATTGCTAATTCAGGTACCAGAAAACAAAACAAATACATTAACATGAATACCTTTTCTCAACCTTTTCCCTTGCTACCTTTCACTCCTGATTCTTTTGCAAGCCTATCCCTTTACCATTTTGATGTTACCCATTCAAAAAAAATGGGGGATGGGATTCATAATCAGTACATAGGGGTTTCTCCCTGTGGTTCCTCCTTCCTCGTTTTTTCTCTGCAGTTGGGGTTCCCTTTACTGTTTCTCATCCTTTTAGTTCCCTCTTTCTTTTTGTCCCATGTTTATTGTCCTTTCTTAAATTTGTTTTGCCACAGGGAGCCACCAGCTAGGTTGGGCTCAGCTTTGCCCTGCAGTGAATTTGTTGAAGCTGACTGGAATTAGCTATGACTGACTGCAATGGGGCAGCCCTTATCTCTCCTCAGAGTGGTTACCTCTGCAGCTCAGCCCCACAGCCACCACCACTTTGCCATATGCACTCCATGTAGAGTCATACACTTTCCATGTGCCAGTGTTTTGCTTTATAAAATTACATATCAGGTGGGCAAAATTTGGCTAGTCAAGGTGGTAGTTAACAAAAAATAATAAATAACAAAATTAATAATATAATAATAAATTAGTAGTTAATAAAAGTTTGAGCTCTTACAAATAGTTTTCTGAAGCTTATAAGAAGAAAAAAAAAAAAAACAATGGATAAGGAGCTTCGTTTGCACAGTTAATTGTAAACATCTGGAACTGGTGTGAGGTGGACAGTGTCAGTGGGTTCAAAAAAAGGCCTTATGCAGCTTCCCAGCAAACAGATCCGAGGCCAGATTGTGAAGACAGTAGTCAAGAAGAGGTCTGGCAGTTGCTGGGACAGTAAGAGAGGCATGCAGTGAGGTGGTGGCCAGGCTGATGTGTTCTCCTGTTCTAGGAGTGGAGTTTCTGATATGTCTGGAGTGAGAGGACTGAGTAGAGTAGATCATCTGACTTTAGATAGATAACTTGTGAGAGATTTCCTGAAACCCAGAAAATTAGATATTTGCTAAAATGAGTGTAGAAATATGTACGGTGGGAACTCAAAGGTTCCAATAAAGGCCTATTTTGTCTGCTTCTCTAACCTTGCTAGTTTAGAGGAGACTCAAGATATTGCTCTCCTGTTTATTTTGAAGAAGATTAGTATACCTTGGTATTTTTGTACCTGGTGATGTGATGCTGAGAAGTCAACAAGGCGGTGCTGAAGTCATTTCTTTGAAGTTCAAAATGGTCTGATTTACAGCGTAAAGAATTTCATTGGAATACCAAGAGGAGCAGACCTGAAAAACTTGTAGCAATTTGTCTGTATTATCTAATTTTTCATAATTGTTAATGAGTACTGTCTTGGTAATTGTCATGTTTTTAGCTAACGAGTGGAAGTAATTCTGTAGATCTTATTTGAATCACCTTACATAGTTTTTTTCTGGTCCTGATGTCATTTTCTTCTTGTCTAGAATTCTTGACTAAATCATCTGGTTTGAGTGATTCGATAAAATAATAGAAAATGCAGAAATAATAGAAAATGCTGTTTTGGTTTAAAAGGTACTATTCCTACCTTTTAATTAGTAATTTAGGTTTTCAAGGTTCACTGTTCACCTGTACAATATGGTTTTTGTTCTTCAGTACTAGAAAACTGTGTGCTTTGGGCCCCATATTAGTGCGATAGCTGAAGGATGAGTTGCATCTGCTCCATTCTTTGTGTTTTCAGTAATGTACCAGGGAAGGAGCATGATCTCAAGGGGCACTGCTTTTCTAACAGATTTCCTGTTTGTCATGCAGGAGATAATGTGCATAAAATTATTAGAGTATGTGTGAACAGCACATCAGAAGAAAAATTTTGTTAAGCTGAGAAAATAATCTTGCTGAACCCAGTCAGTGATGACTTTACCCGTCTTTTGTGCACATATCAAATCTCTCACATTTCTCTTTCACTCTTCTCGCTGAGGATCGCCTTTCGATGATCTTTAAGGGCTTTTCCAACCTGAGTGATTCTATGGTAGTGATAGGACATAGTCTTCAGGGATGTGCAATACACATATTTAATACTTGCATTTTCTGTGTGGGATATTCAGCTATCTTGAACCTGAAATGATTATTCAGTCTGCTTACCTTTTAAAGGCCCAAAATGTATCTAATTTTCTTGCCACAGCAGTATATTTTCAGTACTGTGCTCTTTCTAGTGATTTTTACAGCTTGCTGAGGGCTTTTGTTGTCAGAGGCACCTATGAAAAACAGGAGATAAAAATGATATGATCTGTTCAGACTTTGTCATGGAATCTTTCCAGAGCCTTTGACTTTTTCTTTAAGAGCCTTGTTAGCTTCAATTCCTTTGTACGTTGGTTAGACAGAGCCATTCAAGTTGGTTATCTTGATATTCCGAAGTCTTTAGCGAAACATTCTATTTTAGTTAGAGGTTAATTTGTTTTTTTCAGCCCTGTATCTCGGAGCATGTTTTCATTTTGCTGTTTGTTTTGATTTTAATCTATTCCTGGTGTTCTTTTGTACTTAGTAGTCAAGTGATAGTGATCTAATGATTAACTCTTTGCAACCTGATGAGTTGTAAACTTTGAGGTAGTTTTCTGAGGTATATTTTCTAGTGATTTTGTCCAGTGATCTCTTCTAAGCATTTCATATCATGCTGCCTGTGACTGTCAATTATCTGAAGGTGGAAATTGTAAAAGCAAATGCACAAACAAAGGCTAACAAAGATTCTATCATTAGCAGTACACAACAGATGAGATCTGTCTGTTGCACAGGAGTTGGGAATATTTTACAGCTGGGTAGGCTGGATAAGTCCCTGCAGAATATTTCTCCTGTGATTTTAATTGGCTTTTCCTTCTGAAACATTACTGCTTCAGAAAGCTTGAATTAGCATTAACTATAGTGCTTCCTTTACAATCCCTACGGTTTAAGAAAGGCTTTGCAGAGAACAAGTTTAGGAGGAAAGGGACACCTTGAAAAGTAGCATATTTATAAATATTCTTTCCCCTGATCTACAATGCTAATTTTTCTCTTTTTTCCAACATAAAATTGTTTGGCAAAAACAGTCAAAAGCTGTTTTAAGCAGACCAAAACAAATAGCTGTATTTACTTCCTTCGCAAAACTCTATTTCTTAGTAGTATGGGTAATACAGCAGAGTTAACCTAAGAATTTTTCTGAATTCTCGTTTGAGTGCTGGCATTTGGGAAATTCAACCAGTGTTTCATGTTGTACATCCAAAGCTATGGGAAAACATATGCAATTGGTTGATATTTTAGAAATAACACGTAATAACATAAAAATGATACTACTGTAAAAAGGACAAGCAGTGACATTGCTCATGCGTGTTGAAACTCAAAATTAGGTTTGTAGAGCTCAGACTCACAACCAGCCCAAGTTTGAAACAGAGAATCAAGGAAGGCAGGTATGAAATTAAATATGTTTAAGGGATTTATCTTTACATTAAATGTGGTTTAAAAATAAAAGCCAAAAAAAGCAACCTAAGCAATAATTAGAAATTTTCAGCTAATGAAGAGATTTGCTAATTTTCAATGTTACTAAGTGTTGATTTAAAATAAAATACAGTTTTCTTTTTCAATACTTGATAAGTCTCAATGTCCAGCTATAAATTTTGAACATAACATTTGCCAGTGTCTTTACAGAGTTAATTCTCACCCCAGTTTAGGTCTTTCTAGTTCTGTAGTCACATTATTACGTCTGTGTGGGGGCAGCAGGTGTATATGTGTAAACAGCTGGAATTTTTAATGACATAGGTCCCATATACTGAAAACATGGCTTGAGCTCTCTTTCTCCCCATTGGTGGGGATACTACTACTTTTCCTTTCTCATCCAGTAGCCTGATCTGATCTCAGAACAGGAGATTGGTCTAGAGATCTCCTGAGTACTGTTCTAGCCTGAATGATTCTGTAAATCTATGATTTAATTAGGTCCATTTTAATTTCATTATCAGATTTGTTTGCAGTATGTGTGTACAAAATAATATGAAGCTCATTGCCTTGGAAGTAAACAGTGCAGTGTCCATGCATACATGGTTTTTAGGAAATGTCTCATGTTTCTGCTTAAAACAGATTCTTCTTTTAAATTTTGTTATTTCTGTGTGAGTTTTTGTTTTTCTTTCTTAATTTTAGACAATTTTACTATAAATCATCCAAAACTATTTACAGACAGCTGATACTGTGGAAAAAAAAAAGGCGTCAGAAATTTTATGGGATAAATTTAACTGCTTAAAAATTGTTACGTAGGTACAAACGATTGGTAAAAAAAATGTCTGAGATAATCCTTAAACTGCTGTCACGACTACTCTTTGCATCACTGTTCTTTGCAGGGGATGGAGTGTTAGATCTCTCTACAAAGAAAAGCGCAAGGTTGGAAGAGCCAAAATACGATCCCTTGTGTTCTGAAAACTCGGTGTCTGGGTAAGCAACTTTTAGGACTCTCTTTGGCTTATGTAAAAGAAAATCGAGTTTACTCTTCTCTGAAGTCAGGTTTTACGTTCATAACATATTAGTATATACTGACACACACATGTGGTTTATATTTTTCTTTCAAAAGAATTTGTGTCACTCATAAGTGTGTGTCTATGTATATATCATATGTTTCATTCGTCTTTTTTATTTTTTTCTGTTTAAAGAAAAGTTATCAGAACAATCACCAAACTTTAGTTCATGTTACTAAAAATGAACTGAAAATTGATTATGTAGACACAATGAAAGTAGTGGGGTAGTAGAAGAGAATGCAAATTTATTCTTTCAGAGTTCACTTAGGAATTTGCAGTTTTTGACAAAAAAAGAAGCATGTTAATATTTAGATTTAAAATATTCTTCAACTAACATGAACAAGTTAAATGACTATTATTTATAATACTCCTTAATATGAGCAAGAGAATGCGCGCGAGAGAGAGAGCTCTTAATCATCATATTTATACTTGCATCATAGTTCTGGCTATGGTATGTGGTGGCAAATAGTTAAATTTCTTATCCAGCAAGAAAAACGTTGCCTCTGCTGCAAGCTACCACAAATCTAGAGAAGCGCATTGTTTTGTTGGATTTTGTTATGATTTTGGCATCCTCCCATCCACTAGCCATAGCAGGACCCTTTTTGTCACCTGTACGTCTTACAAAGTAACTTACTACAAATAGGAATACAATAGCAGTACTTGTTGGATGGTGTAAAATGCATTTTATTAATTTGCTGATATGAAGAAGCTTTAAAAATTGATATGACTTTGTAATTAGCTGTAAGTAGTGGCTAGAAGTTTATAAAACTGTGTTTCATTTTGCCAAAATGGACTTGATTGTTAACTATGACACTTTACCTTATGGTTGTAGAAAACCTAGTTTGTGTAAGTCTGGGATGTTTGTGTGTAGTATGTACTTATTGCTGCAAATTTTCTATGAGGGGGTTGACTCTTTTATTACTTGTTTAGCGGTAACGTCACGTTTCTACTAACAAAAACTCCTTCAGGATTTGGGTATTTAATGGAACGTTAATTGTATAATTAAAATTATAACAGTGTTGCTCTGCAAGCATGTGAACAAGGGAATATAGCAAGCACATGAGAATATTACCAAATACTGAGATAGGATATAAAGTTCTTGGAAGGGCTGCTGTAGAAGCCACCGTATGATTTTTGATGCACTGTCCTACCAGAACTGTAACATTTTGCTAGGATAATCATTTAACTACCACATCTCAAAGGCTTAAAAGTATCAGAAGCAGTGATGTTACCGAAGCAAGGAGTATAATAAAGGAGTGGACCCTTCCCTTCCATAGCTGTGTGAGAGTCTCTCATACATCAGTTTACCATCGTTTCATTCCATCCATCCAGGAGACTACACAGACACAGAGAGGACTATGTGGAAAGAAGTGCTGAGTTTGCAGATGGTTTGCTCTCAAAAGCTTTGAAAGACATTCAGTCTGGAGCACTGGACATAAATAAAGCAGGCATACTTTATGGCATACCTCAAAAAACTTTACTTCTCCACTTAGAAGCCTTACCAGCAGGAAAGCCTGCACCTTTTAAAAACAAAACTCGAGATTTCAATGATAGTTATTCATTTAAAGACAGTAAAGAAACTTGTGCAGTCCTACAAAAAGTAGCCTTGTGGGCAAGAGCTCAAGCAGAGCGCACAGAAAAAAGTAAACTCAGTCTACTTGAAACCTCAGAATTAAAATTCCCAACAGCTTCCAGTTACCTCCACCAATTAACTCTGCAGAGAATGGTCACACAATTTAAAGAAAAAAATGAAAATCTCCAATATGAAACTACGAATCCTACTGTACAATTAAAAATTCCTCAGCTAAGAATAAGTTCTGTGTCCAAACCACAGTCTGATACTGCTGGTCTTCTGGATGTTATGTACCACGTTTCTAAAACCTCCTCAGTCTTAGAAGGATCAGCTCTTCAAAAATTGAAAAATATACTCCCTAAACAGAACAAAATTGAATGTTCTGGACCTGTAACTCACTCAAGTGTTGATTCCTACTTTCTGCATGGGGACCTCTCTCCTTTGTGTCTTAATGCTAAGAATGGGACGGTAGATGGAACCTCAGAAAATACAGAAGATAGTTTGGATCGTAAAGATAATAAGCAGCCGAGAAAAAAACGTGGCCGCTATCGGCAGTATGATCATGAAATAATGGAAGAAGCAATTGCAATGGTAATGAGTGGGAAAATGAGTGTTTCCAAAGCACAAGGAATTTATGGGGTACCTCACAGCACTTTAGAATATAAAGTAAAAGAAAGATCTGGAACATTGAAGACTCCGCCGAAGAAGAAACTCCGTTTACCAGACACTGGCTTATTTAATATGACAGATTCAGGGACTGGCAGCTGCAAAACCAGTAGCAAGCCTGTGTAGAATAATTGTTAGCAAATTGTTTTGTGTGTGTGTGTGTGTGTATGTATGTCTGTATACACACACAGTGTGAGAAATACATATGTTCACTCTGACAGGAGACGTGAAATGATACAGTTCAAAAACCACATACATGCCTTTTGAAAAATAGTTTTATTCAGGGTTTTCACTGTGGACAGAATTATAGAGTTCCTCACTTAATTCTGATAGTGTGTATTTAATATTATCCTTGTATAAATAGGTGAAAAGATTCAGGTTTTATTTAGTAGTCAATAGCATAAAAATGTTTTGGGCGAATGAGTATTTGTCATGTGAAGCATAATTTTTAATTGATGAAGAACCACTCTACCCATTCAACAAACCATCTTATTACAGAAATACACGATCTATGGTTAGCAAACTTACAAACTTCACAGAATACTTGCAATAAATTGTAAGTAACTCAGATTATACAAATCAAGGGATTTTTTTAAAAAGCTAGTTCCTTACCAGGGAGTGAATTTGTGAAGTATTAGTAGGTTATAGTACATTCTGTGAAAGAAAAACAAAAGTTAATAGTTACTTAAATATCCAATACAAGTAAGAAAGAAACATTTCATTACTAAAAATGTGTGTTAGCAGGCATAAACTGCATTTTTTATCATTTAAAAAAAATTTTGTTGGTGGTTTAGAAAGAAATTGGTGTTTACAAAGTGTACACTTATGAAACCCGAGAAATTACTGTAGTTATAGAACTATTAAATATGAAATAAGATGGAATACTTAAGAGCATAACATAATTTAATCCTTATCATAATTTTCCTTTTTATTTTGAAAAATAAGATGACCTATAAGGTTTCAAAAGAAAGTTGAAATGCATCTTAGAGCGTGTTCATAATGCGCACAGAATGAGCTTGAGAATGGTTTTTTGTTTTGTTTTCTTTTTGTTTTGTTTTGTTTAAACGTGCTGGTTAGTTGATGTTATGACTACTTAAAATTTATTTAAGGATTGTGTCACACTCCTATTGAATAACCTCACTGTAACTGTAATGTATTTGCTGCTGTGACATTTCAGAACATTTTCAGTTTATCAAAATGAATACCAAGTTACATTATCATTTTGCTAATAACCAAATTTGCAGTTCAGGGTCTTGATAGAAATACAAATATTAAACAGTGAAGCTGTTTTAAAACTTTCAATAATATAAATTCTTTATAAATTTGGTAGTTAGAAGTTAGGCAGTTCACTTTAAATACGTAACTTTTAGTAGACTACAAGGGAGACCAATTACTTTCGTATTACAGTTTTTAAATGGATTTCAAAGTATTCACACTGGACTTTATATCTTAATTTTTTCATGGACTATCACTATCACGTGTCTGCATATGAAGAGCAGGGACTTGCTTCATATATTCGATACAGAACATAAATGCCCTTTTCCTCTCAAAATGTTATTATGTCTGTATGCATTAATTTGGGATAGGAAAAGACTTTTCTCCAACTTTTATACATTTGGTGCACATGCATACATAGATTGTCCATTTTTTCTCTCGCACTTAAATTTTCGTATGTAGGTATAGGTTAATTATAAAAAAAAAAACAGAAAGGGGACATTAGATACATATGAGCTACATCAGGTAACTTGATTTTGAAATGAATTTGCCATTAAAGTCACTGGAAAGCATACTTGCAAGTTTAGTGGCAAAATCTAGTCCATATTTATTAACCTTACTGAAAAATAAGAGCTTACACTTTAAAATAGAGTAATCCGTAAGAATTTAAGTGAAACTGCAAAAGCAGTGTATGACATTTTTGGTCTCCAAGATCTATACTGAATCTTCAGTGGTTAAGGTTTACTTGCATATTTCAAAATGAATCCTTTTTTAAGCAGAACTGTACCTGATAACAAGGTCGAAAACAGCAGGTGTCAGGGTCATCTTTCATTTTAAAAGAATTAAGCCATATTTTGTGAGGGCCAGAAGAATTAAATTGTTAATGCATCCCCACTGGAAAGTGAAGTTTAAAAATACGTTAAACATTCAAGATCTGTTTTACTTGCAAAACTTTGGGATTTCAGTACGTTGCCTAATGTTTGTACCATGTTGATGTTTTCTACTCCTCAGACAACGTTATAAATTTGAGCCTGAAGTTTATATTGAAGGCAAGTTACAGTACTCTTTTTATATCGTTTAGAAGGTGACCTGACCAAAAATTTAACAGGATTCATAAAATCAGGGATCATTTTACTATTGACTTAACAGTACTCAGTAGTTTTGTATGTAATATTATAATTAATTTTCAACATTTTAGTACTTGTATTTATTTTTTGGTCAGAAATAGTATATTAAAATATTTTTTGATAGTTTATAGATGATACTCAACCTGTAAGTGTTTAAAGGAACAGAATTATTTGTTTCTAATTATTAGGCTAACCTTTGATTACACAACTAAGGAAAGGCAGGGAAATATGTAGATTCTCCTTCCCCAACCCCTATGACTCCACTAAATGTCACTTAAATTACACACTTTGAACTGTTTTATAAATTCTGTTATCAGTCACTACTTAGTAATTGACAATTTCTGGAAATCCATGTTTCAGCAGAATTTTAAATGAAGGCGAAAGCAAGCCCTACATGCTTTCTACTTATTTGAATGTTTCTCAAGTATTTTATATTAAAAAACAGTGCCTCTGTTTTTAGAACTACTGCTCAGTAAAGCTGTTTAAACCATTTCTGGTAGCTAATGACAATTTTATATTAAATTGTATATTAACTTTAGTGAGACTGATTTTTTAGTTGTTTACAGTACAAATACTTGTATTTGTTTTTTAATTGCAGTATTTCCATTGTCGCAGTAATTTAGTAAAACTCTGTGGCTGCCTTGATTTTTGACAGATTTTTGTTAACAACTGATTTTTAGGCAATTAGTTATATTTATGCATAAATCAATTGCACTATAATTCATGAATTATTTATTACAATATTTTCTAATGAATTCCATGTATTTGTCTTGTGTTGTAAATGTACTGTAATTCTGTTTCTTCTTTGTGTTGTTATATTCCTAAATCTAATTGTATGAATTTAATTGTTTAGTTAACGTGTTTCTACGTTGTAATTTGTAGTAAAGCACTTCAATGCTTTTGCACATAAATTTACAACACTGATGTGTGATTGATTTGCTCATTCAGTAAAAAAAAAAAAAAAAAAAAAAAAAAGAAAAGAAAAAAAGAAAAAAAAAGAAAAAGAAATGAAAAACCTGTACGCTGACTCATTTGACTTACTCCTGAGGAATACATTTATTAGTGGATTAAGAGCAAGACCTGTACAGATTAAGCATTTAATGGATAGTTTACTCTGAGACTTTTATATAGCAGACATAGTAGCTTTCAGGAAGGGTGACTGCTTAAAGTTGATGTATTATTCATTAATGAGAAGAATTTCAGAAAGCCAAAGAATCTGAATATGAAATCAGTTTGCAGCTGCAAATTATCAAAAACTATGTAGACTCATAAATGGAACTGAATTTTACTAATAATATAGTTAAAATACAGCTTTTTTTAGGTAAACATGTTTTCTTAGTAAAGCTAGAAAACAAACATGTAAAGTAAGTACACGTTTGTTTCTGTAGGAGTTCTGTGGTCCCTATGAGTATTTGCAAATGTGTTATATTCCCATTCTGTTCCTCTTCTCAGTCTTCCGAGACGTTGCTAGGTTTCTCCTTCTTCCTGTGCCTGAGAAATCAGAAGACAGAACTTTAGGAAAGGAAGTCTTTTGGAAGTCCTCTAATAGCACTTTTTCCTGAGAGTTTATGAGGAGAAATAGTTATATCTAAAATAATAGACCGAAAGTCTAGTTCTTAGCCTGATAACATCTCTGCCTTTGAGCCAGTTTTAGACTCCAGTCAATTGTTAATCTATGGTATTAAATGACCCTCCCCTCCAGCAGGGAGATAGCATAGTTCCATGCCTCACTTCAGAGATTTTAGGCACAAAAGGGAGCAGGAGAGCAGCAGGTATTAATCCCTTCCTCCTTTCCCCCTTAAGCCCCTTCATTTCTTACCCACTCTTGCTGGCCTTATTTTTTTATTTTTTTATTTTTTGGCTTATTTCTAAGATGTGTAAGGCAGTTCTGTAAAGGAAGTGTGCAGTTGCAAAATAGCTCATTCTTCCTTCTATGGAATTAATTCTAAAGCTGCTGCATGGCAATGCAAATTTAAATGGCTCTATGGAAGAGCTAAAGGAATTATAGAAAACTGAAATACAGTTCCATAATTGCAATGAAAAGCTATTTACATTAGTTTATTTGAATACGTGGACATCTCTACAGACAAAGATTCTCTTCAAACAAATTTGTTGATTTAAAGCAGAATGAGCTCTGCTCCCAAATGCTGACCAAGGCTGGGGTTGCTGCATTTCCAGACACAGAGATCATTTGGAGCATGGTAGCATTTTACAGTAGGTGAAGTTGTCTGTCAGAAACTAACACGCGTGAAAGGAAAGTGGTTTGTAGTTGTTTCGCACAAGGTTAGGTAGCTGGGAAAGAAGGAATATTAGGAGGGTGTGCAGTATGTTACTTTTTAATAGATTGATCTCAACGTGGCAAATTCAGAGCCATTTTGAGGCCTTTAGAAAGTGTGATTATTGACTTTGAGAAAGTTTTAGGGTTCTGGAAGTTTCTTCCACCAGTGAAATATCTGAAATAGCAATTACTCACATTATGAGTACAAGCAATCTCCATTAAAAGATCTCTAGTGAAACTCAGTTAGGCAGAACTTGCAAACCTGAAAAGACAGAGTTAGTCTGTAAAATACTGTGCTGCACCCATCAGTTTGCAAATTAGTATGTAACAAATCTACTGTGATTTACAAACAAAATATCCATGACCTAGTGGTGTGTTTGTTTGTTTTTCACTTCTGTTTAGCTTTTTGATACATTATTTCTTTAAATTCCTGGTGATGGGTAGGGCAATTTTTACCTGTAACTGTTTTTATAAGAATATGCTTTATTTTCACAAACATAGTTATATATTTCAAGATCTTGTGACTCCTGAATTCGTAGGATGATCTCTAATAAGATGGAACTAGAAGTAATGTTCTAACTCTTCAGTGCAGAGGTGTTTCAAAATCATTTAAATCCTGACATAGTGTCCTTGAATGTTTTTATTTTAGATTGCAAGTGCAAAGAGGGGTTTAATATTTTTATGCCTCTGATTTAAACATAATTGCAATTTGAATTACTAGTATCACTATTATCTTAGACTTCTCTGAGTTACCAATATTATCTACTCATTGATCTTCAATATATTCCATTTCATAGTAAATATTCCAAGAGAAGGAGAGAACATAAGGAATTACTATGCATAGTTGGCTGTTTTAAAGCTCTGAACTATAAATGGGGGACAATAAAACTACAAATTTGCATGCATAATTTCTGTTAAGAAACCTGAAGCTGGAAGTTATTGATGTTAATAACATTGAGTATGAGCTAATTAAAAAAATAGGTAACTTTTATATAAATATAGTATGTTTAAATAATGTCTGTTCCTTATTCAAAACAATTATAATACCAAACAAAATTAAGTTATTCCAAAGTTCAGGCTTAAATGCAAAAAGTTAAGCGAAATAGTATTAGATCAAAAAGTTAGTGTCATGTTCAGAGTTTGGTGATATGTTTAAACAATACATACTTTTCTAAAACAGAATTCTTCTAATATTTTCTGGTCATGCAATTGGTTTCAGTAAAACATTTGAATTAGGTATTAACTATCTGGTGATAGTCGCTATCCAATTTGTATTTAAATGAAGAAATATTTGTACTAATTTCTACCATGGAAAATTTCAGCTTTTCAGTATAAATGATTGATTAGGTAAGTAGTGACATTAGTTTTAATAATTGATAAAGGATGAATTAAATAGTTAAGGTAGTGTTTCATGAGTGATTTTATTTTGAGTTAATATATTGAGTATAACTGCTCAGAAGTCTTTCTCAGATATAGACCTACCCTGTATTTGAGATGTAACAGATATTAACTTTTGTCAGAGCAGTTCCTTATTCCAGCAGTGATTATCTCTCTCTGTATGAGGAAGGAATCTGTGTGTGTGCATATGTGTGTGTGTAACATATTGAAGAGCCCTTGGTGCACCACTACAGTTTATTTAAATACCAGAAGGAAAATTTTTATCTGAAAAGAACAGAAACAGTAGCAAATGGCTACTTTTGAAATTTTCTATGAGCCTATTAAGATTAATTGTTCTAGAAAGATGGAGAAAACCCTGTCATTAAAAGAATATTTAATGACTATCCTAAGAGCATTCAATGTGTTTTGGTACATGAATATCTTAGGAGGTGTCTCAGGAGAAATGGATCCATTCTTGCCTCAGCCACAAGCTTGATTTGTGAGCTTAGGCAAGTCATTTATCATCCCTTTCTGTGCTTCAACTGCTCAGTTTGTGAAATGGCAGTAGCACTGAGCCCCCAGGTTCATGGTGATCTCAAACATCAGGAAGTTAACACTGCTTAATTACATTTGAATACAAGAAGTTGTGTTTTGAGCTATTCTTTATGTTCCATAGTTCTGATTGTTTTTCTTCTTGTGGTAGGATTACCACAGCTACATATAAGATTCACATCATTTCTAGTGAAACTTGCAAGTTTGAGAGAGTTGTGCAAATAGAACAGAACTGTTTTGCAAACTTCAGGTTTTTAGTTTCAAGCTTAGCCATTGTAACAAACAGTAGATGTGGTGTTTTACTGTAATTTATGTTTTGTTTTGATTTGTTTTCATTTTCAGTTCAAGCTCAACAGCTGATGCAAATTCAGAGGAAACTACTAGTTTGGAAAAAGGAAAATCAGCATTAAACAAAGTTTTGGAGTCTTTTTGTTCATATCACTGGCAACAGACTTTGGCTATGTTAAAATTTTTAATGCAAGATGAAAGTGTTCCTATAGTTTGCAGTTGCAAACAAACATATTCAGTCCACTCTGAAACTCCCAATTTCCTTACTGAAGAAGATGTTCATGTTTCATTTTGCAATTGCAAAGGACATATGATAACAAAAAGTTGCTGTTTACAAAATCAAATACCAAACACTTATTTACCACCTCTGCCTATTTGTATTAAAGATTTCCATTCTTTGTCATGCCAAGCTGTAGCGATTGGATGTATTAAGACCATGGTGAACAAAGCATGTAGTTCTCATAAGTATTGTGCTGAACAGTTGCAAAATTCTGCCAAGCATTCTGTGAGAGCAGTAGCATGTGCATCTTCAGTTAAGGACTGTGATCTATTAAATAGCATTAAAAATGCAAGTAGATCTCGCAGCCCATCACCACCACCACTGTCACCTGTGCAGAATAAAGAATTTGAGACAGTGGAAGGATCAATTATGGATTTTCCAATTTTAGACAATAACAAGCCTGAAATATCCATCAACCAGCCTCCATACCTATTGCCAGCTGAAGGAAGCAATGGAGAATTTGAATATGAAAACAAAACATGTGGAGAAAAAGTGACTGAATATTCAGCTGGAACACTGCAGTCAATAGATGAAGAAGACAACAATTACATGAATTCTGAGAAAGCTGAGAAAGGTGAACATTATGCCATTTTCCAAGATTTAATGGACCGTATTAATGAGAAGTTAAAATCAATAGACACTACAGACATAGCAGCAAATCTTGTAAAACTTTCTAGCATTGACAGGGCACCAGAAAACGATGTAAAATTAGGAGACTTTATAACCTCCCTTTTGCATAATGCTAAGGCAAGTGATTATAGTTTTATGGAATTACTTCGCCAACATGATAAGCAAATGGAAAATAAAATAATCCAAACAAGATTTCGGAAGCGTCAGGAAACTTTATTTGCAATGTATAATTCTCCTGATTCACCGTATATTCGACGACAGTCTTTGCAAATCAAGAGGCAGCTTGCAAGCCTTGATGAAACTCTTGTAAGAAAAAAGTCAATTTCTGAGAGAAATGCAAAGAAATCTGCAAAGAATTTTGATAAGATATACCCAAACAAAAGGCACAGGTTAACTGTGATAGAAGATAAAGATTTGCAATGTCTTGAAAGTAATCCTTGTATGAATTGCCATACCAAACAAGTATGTTTTCCAGTACACCAAACAGAGTCTTTCAAACTACCTCTTACTAATTTTCAAACCAGCTCTGACTTTCTAGTTCTTTCAGAAGACAGTGCTTTTGCAGCCAACCAGGCTAAATCTGCAAAAACTCAAGATTTTGCAACTATAAAAGAGACTGATCAGCTTCCTTTGCATGGCGAGAGTAATGGAACCCCAGGCAGAACTAAACGCAACATTGTGCCTCCTGGATGGTACTCTGTGTACGTAACAAACAACATTGTATTCAGAAAATCATCTGATGCAAAGAAGTCGTTAGAATGTTTGGAAAAAATGCAAATAAATGAAGATGTTCATGCTGAAAGATGCAGTGATGTAAATATAAGCAAAATTGTGAGAGACACGAATCTGCAAGTTGTCGTAGAGCGTTTAGAAGATACAATTAACTTAGCGAAAAAGTCTAACAGCTCATGGTTGAATAGTTACAAAATAAGCCAAAAAGTAAAAGATAATGCTTACGAACAGGTTATGAACCCACTTGCTAAAAGTGACTTCCCTTTCAGTGCAGATGAAATGGAATACACAGGACAAAGCTTCCTTCCACATTCACGTTTGTCAAACAGCAATAAAAACAAAACTCTGTGTGTGACAACAAGCAAGCAAGAAATGGTTATAGATCAAGAAATTAATGACAGCCTTTTGAAGTCTCTGAGCATTGATTCATCTAATTCTGCATCCAGCAATGAGGCCTTGCATGCAACTTCTGGAGCTAGAGAAATACCATCTTTCTTAAGCTACTCAAGTCCCGTTAAGCTTATGTTTGTCTCAGAGGTTAACAGCAGTGAAGGCATCAAATATACTCTGACATCTGCAACTACGTCTGCTAAAGGAAGCACAGATGTTTGTTCGTTTCAGGGGTACACAAGCACTGTGTTAGACAAACAGGCCACAGAAAATCTTTCTCATGCAATCTGTGTCAATGATTTTGAAAACAGTGCCAAGGAGGAATCAAGCTGTGCTTGTGTGGAAGCAATTACAAGCTCCTGTGCAGTTGGTCAAACTAACTTAAGTGACTCAAAACAAAATGAAATTGTGGATAAATCAAGCAATAGTGGTGAATCTGTTTTAAAAAGAAAGCCTGGTAGACCAAAGAAAATAGGTCCTCAAGTTGTTAAGCAGGTTAAGAGACCTATTGGGCGGCCTCCAAAACCAAAAGTAGATATAACTGAAAGGAGAGAATGTAGAGCTGAACTCAACAGTGATGGTAAAAGTACCAAATCTGATGCATCAGTAATGGAAGAAGTTAATAGCAACAGAAATATCACTGTGACGGTTGTTTTTGGAAGGTCAAGAAGAACTAAAAGACATGTTTCTGAAGGTAATCTAAATGTAATCAGTACTCTGCCCAGAGAACAGGTTGACTTCAATTTTGCCAATGACCACGGCAAAGTGAGGCATAGCACAGAAACTGAAAATGCTTTGACTGAAATAGTGAAAGCCTTGCAGAATTCTTCTACTGAAAATGAGGTCTCTGGTTATGACTATGTTAGACCTATCAAGAGCAACCTGGCATCACCACATCCTTGCAGCAATATTATACGGCCAGTTAAGAAACCGTTAACTGCCATTCGAAAACCTGGTCGGCCAGCAAAAGTAAAAATCTCTGGCATATCTGTGACTGTTAATAGAGTTTCACCTCAGGAAAGAAAAGTGAGCATTAGCAACTGTTTGCCTCCTTTACAACAGCAGAACTTATTAGAAAAAAGCATATCACAGGAGAAAAACAATCAGCTGTGCAATAATATGAGTCAAATAAAGAGTGTGCAGAAAGATTCTAGAGAAGATGGATCAAACAGTGTTATTACAACAGCGTCAAGAAAACGCGAGATTCCATTGAGACACTCTGTTAGAGACAGAAAGCCCTCATTGCATTTCTTACATTCATTAGCATCCTCTAGTGCATTTACTTGTAGAAGTGCCTTGCTGCATAAATCTTACAAACTCCATTTGAGAAAAGCTAAAGATCAAAAGGAAAAACGCAGGCAATCAAATCAGAGCATAACATCCACAGATACCTCAGAAATGAGAAATTCAGAAAAGAATCTTGGGGACAGTGATTTTGGGCCCATTAATGATGTATCATCGGATCCCATTTTTTCATCAAAGCCTTCTCTCAGGTGGTGGGCTACTTCCGCTTCAAGTGACACTTTGATGGAAGAACTAAATAATAGATTTGAACAGATAACTAATACCTGGTTGCGAGTGGGGGGAAATGAGTTTGATAAATGTGTATGTGAAAACAGGGATCCCACTGAACAAGACTGTAACAGTGAAATGTCAAACCCTTTAGACTCCTGCCTTGTAGAAATTGAAACATCACCTATAAAAATGCTGTTTCAGAAAAAGTGTAACATGAATGAACTCTGCACCTGGTTTATGCAAACTACAGAAACACAGTCTCTCTCACTAGTGAGAAAGGCAAATGCTCGCAATCCTTTAGAAGTAGTTAGTACTAGAGAGATAAAGATGGAAACTAAGCAATCTGATCTTAGTACTTGCCTTTTCAGAAAGCACTTTAAAAAGTTTGCACTATCCTCTCCTTCAAAACCCGCAGGGAAATTACAAATATTACATAATATGGTGAGGTCTCCAGTCTTAAGCATGAAAAGTAATTTCGCATTAACCAGATTAAAAAGAAATGAATTTAAAAAGTTACAGCATGATAGGTGGGGACAACCAAAAAAAAAGCTGTATAGCCAGGCTCCTGGAGGCTGGAAATCAAAAAAGAAAAATTTACAGTTTTTTTGCCAAAGCCAGTTGTTTAAAAGTGCAAGTGAGGAAAGCAGTGATGGAATGCCTGTGCTCCAGGAAAAAAATACGGTAGAAATCCAGCCCACTCAAACTTTGGTAGAATCTCAGAGTAGCCTCTTGCCAGCTGAGAATGAAGCCAGAGATGCATTTGTTCAACAGATGATGGGATCTTCTGATTTTAACCCACATCCCGGTTTAGCAAATATACTTAAGTCACATGCAGAGACAAATGGAACAATTTTTTGCCAACAAAATGTTAGAAAAGGACAAAGCCAAGATAAACTGTTTCCAAATACATGGAAAGCCAAAACCTTTAAAGATTGTAGAATATTTCTGAGGAAAATCAACCATATTGAGCAGCACAATTCGTTTAAATTAAATAATGTCATTTATTCTCCTGAAGCTGTTGAGAGTAAAAGCCATCAGGCCTATTTGGAAGAAAAAAGACACCCTCTTTTGAGGTCCCATTCTACTAAGCAAAACACATTAAAGAAACAAGAGAATGAAATGGAAACACCTAAAGGATCTAATTCTTCTAAAGTGACTGAAAGACTGGATGACCAGTTTCACAGCAGAGAATTAAGTAGTGGTGTAAACCATGATGATAATCCTGCTGGTAGTTCTGAAGTTCTTATCAGAATAAACAAAAGAAAAAGTCCACAATGGGAGACCACTGATACAAATGTAAGAAAAAGGCATAAGAGACAATCATACAATAGTGGACAAATGGCAGCTTATTACCCAAAGTGCCAAGTAGGTAAGTTCCTGTTCCCCCCCTCACCTTAAATTGCAATCTTAAATAATTAGAGAGGTCGAGCAAATAAGCACTTTGGATTTTTTTTTAGTGATATTCGTATTAATTTCAGAGCAGTAATGAAATTAAACCTAACAGAATAATTCAGAAATGCAAATTCGATATATATAAAATATTTTATTTTACGCTAATTTTTCAGTTGTAATAGGTTTGTTACATTCTTTTATGGCTATAGCGTGGCAAGATGAAAGGAAAAAAGCTAAGTAATACAGTCCAGAGAGACAGCAAATCAGTTCTGACATATTGAAGTTGGTGGCAGCTGGTTATTAATTTCAACATGAAGAATTTCATTCCACTGTATAGCTTCTCATATTCTGAGGAAGGGTAAATTATAAAATGAAACAGAAATTCAGTTTACTAACCAACAGAGTTGTTTGAAAACAAAACTTTTTTTTTTTTTTTTTTTTTGTCACTTAAGTATTTCTAATGTAAATCTGTAATGGTTTTGTAATTAAGTGGTAAAAAAATAGCACTACGTACTTCTGAGAAGTATTCATTCAGAGATCCGTTTTAGTATCCATTCAATGCCAAATGAAATATGCTGACTCTAAAGGGTTTGTGCATTGAATCCTTACAGAATGATTGGAAATACAAAATTATTCTAGTTGAGTACAGTATACAGTTATCAAGCTGAATGCATTTGTTTGGAATGCTTTTAGGCTAGTGTGAATTCAATCTATTTTTAAAACTAGATATTTATAATACATTGTTATACAACTGTGATCTCAGAAAGGCTGGTATATGCTTACAAAGAGGATACACTTGTGAAATTATTTCTTCTATGATATGAAGAAATCTCCTTAGCCAGAAGTCTCATCTAATTTCAATAAAATAACTAAGATGTTAGGTATCCACATAAGCAGAAAAAGAGTTCTGCAGAAGGAATTCAGTTACTGCAGAAATACTTGTTTTCAGAAACAACCCTGTATAAGCTAATCTGACTTTATTGCCCAAAGAATAAAGATAAAATTTGAAACATCAGAGCAAAATCTTATGTCCCCCTTTGTATTCTATTTTGTAGAAAGCTATCCCAGATAATAAACTGAGGCATTAATTTAAGTTGTAATATAAACAGTATTATGGCTCTTTGTATACTTTGTTTCTTTTGTACTTTATGTAATATACGATTCTTCATATTAAGCTCATTTGGTGTAATCATACAGTGCTTTTCTGAGGTACGGAGTTTTTTACATTTATACTATTATTTTTAACTTACTGATATGGGGACAAATAACATAAAAAAAGCACAACTTGTTTTTAAGAAGTTCAATGTTTGACACAAGGTTGCTATAGAAAATGCTAGAACTAGAAAAGGAAAGAGTAGCATCTATTTGTTTCTTTTTACCAATGAAGAAAGAGCTCTCTCTTCTTTTTATTTTGTAATTTTGACTGTAGACAAGAAAATTTTGCATTCAATTTATATTTATATTTAATTTTTTTCTTGCCATAGCAATGTAAGACCTGTTACTGTGATATGGTCTCATGTTAGTTTTAATTGGGACTCTATTTTATTTACCTGATAACTTTCCTCTCATAGTTTTGGATCTTTGGAAATATCTGATAACTCTTTTACATTACTTCATTTACAATTTTTGTTTATTTTCCCTCTTACTCATAGTTAATCATATCAATTGTTGTCTTTAGAATGGATATAACAGAAAGTTCCTTGATAAAGGAAATGTTAAAAGAGAAAAAAATTACAATTCTGGAGCTTTCTCCATGCTTGTAAATGTCTTTTTTCAGGGTGATGTTTTGGTATAGGAATTGTCTTGTTTTGGCATGTTGATTCAACATTGTGTACTGTCTGCACCAGTTAAGGAAATCATAAAAATGTTTTTAGTCTAGCATGTAGCTACTGGCTAAAAAGAAGGAACATGATTTCTAGCTGTGCATGCATGCATTTTCAAACGTAGTTCTTGCATCTGAAGTTTAATGCACATGAAAGCATCATTACTTGTTCATATGTTCTTTGGATTGTACTTTTGTTGATGTGGCATCATAATTTATATCATCATTCTGTTGCCGTGCTTGAAATGTTCTTATGGTGACGCAGTCAATATTTAAAGTTTTTCTTCAAGTTTTTCCGATCTTGGTGTATTCTTAAAAGATGGAGGTATTGTGCTGCTGGTTTATTATGAAGCATTGTGGCAAGTAGGCAGAATGTTGTCAGATCTTGTTTATATGTCAATTTTTGTTAAAGCGTACTAGTGGAATTGTCAATTGAGTTTTTACGGTTTGAGGTAGTACCAAGAAACAAGAACTAGCCATGCAGTCAATTGAGCAAGAGGAGAGAATGAATCATCTTTTGTTTTTTTTTACACTACCTGTTTTATTCAAAGTGAGGTTTAATGAGTAATAAACAACTCAATTTCTCAACTATTGCTTCAACAATGCATTTATGTGTCAAGGACAATTCCTTTTGCTGTTGATGTATGTTGTGATCATTTAAATTACCTTTTGTAAGAACACTGAAACGTGTTTGCCACCACAACAGTAAATTGTGTTAAAAATCGTTTAGGAGAGCATTTATGTTTCTTTCCATGAGGATGGTTCAGACCACACTCATGTGCTTTGAAGTCCGCCAAGCTTAATCGTAAAAGCTGCAGTAGAGCCAAGCTAAAATGAGAGAAACTATTATTCAATAAAATGGAATAAATGACTATAAGAATATAGTTAATATATTTTTAAATATTTGTGGATTTATCAGAGCTAAAAAGGAGATCATAGACCTCCTGCAGTAGCGGGCAGTACTGCATGCTGCGATGACATGACATACCTGTCCTCTTAGCCTTTGTATTGGGCTGGGATCTCACACAGAAGAGCTTTTAAAAGTGTGTTCTGATAATAATTTCGCTTTTCTGCTAATAGTCTGGAGTTTCAGAGAAAAATTTAATGCATTTCGTTGGCAGGGAATATAAATTTTCTATTTTAATTTTTCATTATATTTGAATGAGATCAAGTTAGCATGACACTTAAAATGAGGATTTGCTAATCTTTGTAGTCATTTCAAAGTTGACTTCAGGAGTCATGAATCACGCTGAAACCTGGACTTTTTTTATGAGTTTAATTGTTCTCTTGATTGTTTGTGTAAGATAACCTCTGTATTATTATGACAACAAACAAAATTTTCCACAAACAAGACTTCCCTTGACAGAATTTTTTTTTTTTTCAAATTGGAAGGCAATGCTGTGTGAACCTTTTATACACATGAGTATTAGTGTGGCATTAATATTCCAGTATTGTTGCTTATTTGACTTACAGTGGTCTGGTCCAACAGAGGAGGCTATACAATGTGAATAACTTCTACTGCTGTAGAAGATATTGCAATAACCTAGAGAGAAAACCAAGGTTTTTAGGAAGTCTTCCCAGCTATCTCTTTCACAAAGGAGAATGCTCTACGTTCCTAATACAAAACAAATGTAAAATATTAGATGAGGTAAAGTGCAAGAGACAAACCAAAGCAATCATTAAATCTGCTGATTTCAAGAAGCACTTTTTAACAGCCATATCTTAGCTCTTTTCTCAAAGATACAAAGATACTTCTTCTAAGAAGTACTTAGCTTCAGGATGGTTCAGTATGGTGCAGATGAAAATTTTCATAACTGCAATTCCAAGACAGTAAGTTTCTTTTTCAGACGTGAAACAAAGTAAGAAAATTGATTGAAACCATTGAAAAGGTGTGTAAGTGTTGGGTGCTGTCTTAAGTTGTGATCGTTTACATACCACCTTGGGATATGCTGTCTGTCATGCTTTTTTGAAGGTTCTGAGCTTATTTGAATGGAAAACCTATTTCAAAGAGCACAACTCAAGTCTTCCGTTTCCTTCACATGGCAGGAAATTTCTGTAGTTTAGTGTTGTGTTCACTATGCTTTTATGTAGGATCTGTATACCCAGTTTTACAAAGATTTTTTTTCTTTTCATTTTATTCAGTATTGTTAATCATATCACTTTAATTCTATTTCCTCCGAAACTGAGAACCTCATGCTTTCTGATTTGTTCTCAATTCAGAATAAAGTGATAGATTTTTAGCTTTGTGTAGGGAATTAATAACACCGTCTAAATGTGTCCCTATGTTTTTGCTTAATCCATTCTCAGGAAAAGAAATTAGTAGTTTTCCTAGCAATTTTGAAGATATGATGAGTACTCAGTGGTCTTTACACTCAAAAAAGCTATGTTCTAGATTTAGAAAGCAAGGGAAAGACTTATGGGCTGATAAGACTGAGCTATTCTTTGCATGCATTCTTGGGTAGATTTTCCCTCCTCTTTCACCCAATCAACAGACTCTCCTTGAGTGATCAGAATCCTTCAGATTTTCAGGCCAAATATACTTCTGCATTAATTGCCAGTTCACCCTTTAAAAAGTACTTTTATTTTTTGCTTATTTTGCTATAACTGCAGAACTGTACTTTACAAACATTGTTTAAACAAAAATTGGGAGTAATAGAAGTTATTCTGTTTTTTTTTTTCAATGTTTCATTAGCAGTATCTAAGCACTGTTTGCAGTGCTGTGTAGAGTTGTGAAGAATTCTATGAACTTATCTGAAATTTTGTTTCAATTTAGGTAAACAACACTTAGACGCTATTAGAAATTACATTTCTGTTTTTTTCATGTTCCTTCTTAATTGAATTTATTCTGTAACCCGGTAGTAATTTAACATAAATAAATTCAGGGCGTATTTTAAGGACAGCATTTTGTTTAAGGCATCAGCTCTTATTTCCAAGCTGTATGTTTGTGAATGCCAAAACAGTTTTGCGAGAGCTGCAGAATTACCAGTCCAATTTCATCCTATTTTTAACTGAATATTTTTCATTGTGTACTTTAGCTGTTCTCTAATTTATCTCTTATACCTGATAGATTTATAATATATATCAGCAGGAGTTCAGTCAGCCTTCGTCATAGATTTCTTCAAATCCAAGCATGGAAAATCTTCTCTGAGTAGTCATGACTACTTTTTAATCCACCTTTTCTTAAGAGGAGGTAGTTTTATTTTTTTTTCCTGCAGAAGAAAGATACATGTCTTTTCCAAAGCAGGCCTATACGCAGGCTTTGTCTTCCTAGTTCTATGCTTTTGGCCACTGGATGCCTCGGAATTCTAGAACTCTTTCTGTTTGTACTCTTGTGGAATAGGTCTAGCGATTTATGTCTCTCTTTACATTTTTTCTTAACTGCACAAAGGGGACCTTTTTCTGATGATTTCTTGCACATTGTAGACGTGTCACATTCTAGATTGTTCTTCAGTGTTCTCTGGTGTAATGGTATCTGTTGCTCTATTAAGTATAAATCTGTATCTATTAAGAAATTCATGTTTACTGGGATCTAAGTTTCTTTTCTGTATTCTGTTGTCTTTCTTGTCAGCCTGGCGGGTTTCACTTTCTTCTTTCAGTAGTCAAACTTGACTTCTGTCTGCATTCATCTTTATCTGTTCTTTACCAAAAAACAAAATGCAGACATACCTTTCACAAACGTTTCTTTCAGTGGCTGTGCCAGCTCACCCCTCTCCATCCTCTTATTTCACGCACCTTTCAGTCAGACGGGTGAAAACCGGTGCTTTTGCCTTTTATCATGGTGTATCTGTAAAAGGGACAAGAAGCCTGATTTGGTTATTGCTTTTACTTCAGTGATGACCAAGGTTAGGCTTGTCCATAGAAATTGTCCTAGTGTAACACTTCACATAAAATCTTTTCAAGGGCATAAGCCTATTCATTTCTACTTATTTTTGAAAATCTTAGATAAGGTGCATATTTTTAAGCCATTAGTGAGTAACACGATTACATTCTTCATGTTTTTCCAAGCAGTTCTTAGGTAAGTACTCTTTTTGTTTTTACTTTGTAGCTCAAGGTGGAATATTTCTAAACAGTGGTCCTGCTGGGAATTACACTGAAAGTTCCACATTTCTTGTTAGAATACTCTCACGTGTAAAGACTTAGGAACACTTAGGGAAGTCAGTCTTTTAGGATGGACATTCTCACAGGTTTCTCACTATCATGTAATTGAGAGATTATATTTGGCATTTTACTGATACAGGCTTGCCCTCAAGATTGTATGTTTTCAACCATTAAAATCTTGATTATTTTCTTAAAATAATGGATTATTTTCCTGTATATGAAATATAAGCCTAGCAGAAAAATTCGATGAGATGAAATACAGTATGACGTCTTTCTTACTCGAAAATCAAAAGTAGTCTGATACTCACTTAAGTGGTGCTTTTTCCCAAATTTTGGGAAAAGCATGTACTTACAGTTAGAATTCAGTGTTCTTAATGACTATATTGATTGTTACTGCAAAGTACATAGTAACAGTCACGTGTTTTTTAAATGTAAGAAGCTTATTTACAAAGTGAACTAAGAGGTGAGAGCTATAGGTAAGGCGTCCATTGTTAAAATTAGGGTGGAGTTGGTTACCTGTGTTTCCAGTTACAGATATTTGTTTCTTTCGTATCTTTGCTCTTGAGTGCATGTCCATCAGCTCGCTATACACAGCTGTTTTAAAATTATATTTAAATAATAGAAATCTCAGAAAAGGAAATTACTAATTTGCAAATTATTGTCTGACCTTCCTTAATTCAGAAGCCTGGTGCCTTGTAAGTCGCACAGGGACTGTCTCATGTTTCTGAGATGATCTCCCTCCATAACATAACTGCGCTTGTAATGCCAAAAAATATTTTGAATTAAAGGTTGGAGATTAATCCAATTCAAATAACAAATATACGTAGTTGTATTCACTGTAGTTTGGAGGTGGTGGTGCTCTGTTTCTGTGGACAACAGCAGCCTGAACCAACATCCTCAGTTCTGAACGTCCAACCCCAAGCCCCAACATCCACCCTTGCACAAATGCATTTTCAGTATGAATAAGTACAAGTTAAAATAGCAAACATGTATGCTATAGCATGTTTCTAAAGAAAACTGCACAACAGTTTGGGGTTTTTTTATTATTATTTTTTTGCTGTTCTGTTTTGTTTAAATTGATTTGTATGCTGCTAGTTTCCATTAGTGCATAGAAATTGTTTTCTTTTGTGGAAAGAGGCCAACTTGTTTCACAGCAGTGCCTAAATAGATACTAAAAATTAATGGTGTTCCTCATGAAATGAGTGATGCTTCCTTCCAGCTGTTAGGTTATTAGCTACTTTTGCTTCCAAGGTTTTTCAATGACAGTATGCTATGAAAGATTAGAGACAGGAACTATTTTTTCTTTAAAAAGATTTAATAGTAACGCTAATAAAATATGCTTGAAAATTGTATCACTTCTTCATACCGTTTTGGTGACACTTTACCCTAATATTTCACTTTCTTTAAGAATTCTGTGCTCTGTGCCAGATAATGTGTATCGTCACAAAGCATGGTGCTTCTTCTAAACAAAAACCTTAAAAACCACGATACTAGATAGTCAAGCTGCTTTAAAGCAACTCTTAGTTATTTTTCTCATGTATCTCATATGTATTTGCTTTGTGTTTTCTTTGATTTTACGCACCCATCCTGATTCTGACTTCTCACACTGTATTTTGGCCTCAGTTCACTTCCAGTCTCACTTATATTTTGTTTACTGTTTTGTTTTTCTTAGTATTCCAGCTGTGTTAAATACAACACACATCTCATTTTTAGATCACTCCCTTCATGTTGGCTGTCTCCCCAACCTCCTGTGATCTAGTTGGGGGTGCCATCTGTTTTCAGGGCACTTCTCTCTCATGCGCTAGCAAACACAATTCCATTCATTCACTTGAAAAATATTTATTTCTTATTACGATGCGAACCCACTTGATAAATGGAAATGAGGCATAAAGATCTTTCTGAGTACATTTCTTTGATGTTGCGTTTTGGCATTGTGCAAAGACAAGTTCAGATTTCAGAGACAATAAATCTGACAGTGTGTGCTTGATTTGCCTTTGTTTCAGTGTATGTAGCGTTAGCGAATCAGCCTCTGCTTGAATGCCTGTCAAGGCACTGTAGTCACTGTGCATTTAAGCTGTATAGATTCTACTGCTTCATTTTCTGGGAAATCATGGAGTGGTTTGTACATGTATAACTTAAACAACATAAAATATTTTCTATTTCCACTCCATTTTTTGAATGCTCTGGCTAAAAGTCTCATTGCTTTGTATCAAATGCAATGTATCAAGAATGCTTGTATGCTTTCTAAGGTATAGATTTGGACATCATTAATAGTTGTTTTCTTTAACAAGTCTGGTTTGCAGAACTTGTGTCAGGTAGGAGAATTCAAAAACAGACTGACAGCTCTCAGCCAATCAAGGAGATACACTGTGCTACGAAACCAGTATTGCTAATGATTAGAGAAGCATAACCCTGCAGCAACACTTGCACAGACATTTTACAGCATACAGATGCACAACATCTGATGGTAATCTCTGTCAGTTAGTGCTGAGAAGTCTCCTAACAGATAGCAATTATCCTTATGCCTACTTTTTCTGTGTGGCCTTCACATACAGTAGGCAGAGGTTAACTATACAAATGCATGCACTTCAGACTATTTTAACTTTGTCGTTTTCATACAATAGGTGTCATTTTCCTCTGGTTTTCTTCAGGAATGCAGTTTTAAACTGCGAAGAGAATAAAGAGCTCAAAGAATATTATTCTCTTTTGTGCTTGGCAGCCTATCATCTTAAACAGAATTGGTCTGAAGTGCCAGCAGTAAGAATCAGTATTACTGAAACTGGATGATTGGGCAAAACTGAAGTAACAAAAGAAAACTTCAGAAAGAAATACTTATATATTTAATGGAAACATAAATTGAAAGACCTTTCTATTTAATTCCTTTTTCCTTAACAATAGGTGGGAAATGTAGTGGGGAGAGAGTCCTTGTAGGTCCTGGCAGGCCTGGATACTTGGCCACATATAGGCTTTTCTGCATAGAGACGGCTGAGTAGACAGAACTTCAGAATCCAGCAGCATTAATTTAAATTGTCTTCTTTGATTTGTTAGAATAGCAAAGGCACCTGCTCTTGTCCCAGCAGATCTGAAAAAGGGAATTCAGAGGTGATTAGTAAAGGCAACTTGGGAATTGTTACAATTCATAAAATAAAAATCTTGTGGTGTCCTCAGTGACAGCTTCCTAGAACCACTTGCTTCATGTACCACTGCTGCCAAAGAAAGCCAATGGGTCGTGAGGCATCCCCACCCTTCAGTGATGAGGCAGAGTGCTCTATAGTGACACGCAGCACCCAGCTGCTCCTCCTGCTCCTTCCCCACTGCTTCACATGCACTCACTTCCTATATTCAGAATTAGAAAACTTAAGACTGCATGTGTGCCTTGCAGAGTGGTGCTGCAGCGCTCCATGTGAAGAAGCACCTGCATCCGACCTCCAAAACTTGCGTGCATGGAAGCTGAGCGACTGAGCCATTCTCACGTGGACTAAAAGAAAATAGATGATAATTGCTGTAATAGAAAACAGATGGCTTCAGAATTGGGAAACTTTAACCTTTTCAGAGACTGACATTTAAGATCAGTAAAATGTCTGTTTTTGTCAAGGCATTTCACCTAATGAAGTTAAAAGGAGCTCCATTCTCCACCCAGTGCACACCTTCGAAGTGGAGGACACCAAAAGGATATAGAGAGGAGATAATGACCTACAACCCAATTCCAAGCTCTACTGAAACAGGCTTTGTAGCTTCTGGTAGCATCAGACTGTATCCCACAGTTCTTTCTAGCATAAGCATCACTTATGCTAGAAAGTACAAAGCATCTTTCTGACTAGAAATGTGTTATACACACTAACCTTTCATAAGCAGAACAGGATAAAATTTAGAGTAGAATATACTGATGGATCTGAGTGGAGAAATCCAACTGCTTCTATTAATTTTAAATTAATAGAATTAATTCCAGTATCTACTTAGAAATGCTATTGAAATACACAATTGTCACACCTCCTATTACATCAACAGCTAGAAAATAAATCACTACAGGTAAAAGAACCAAAAGTGGGATGAAAGACTAGATTCACATTGCTTAGAAAATATATTAATGCAGCTCTCTAACTTTATTCTTTCCTTGCTTATATTAAGGTCCAACTCCTGGCTCCACACAAGACCACCTAAAAATCAAACCATACTTCTGAGAGCACTGTCCAAATGCTCCTCAGAGACCAGCACCTTGGGGCCCACTGCTCTGGGCTGAATGAACCAAGGGAGTTCAGACACTGCTCGTACATCTTGCCATCTAGACCCTTCCCTGTTTTTGTAGTCCTCCTTTGGACACCCTAACAGTTCTATGTCCTTGTATTGTAGCACCCAAACATGCAGCCAGTGCTCCATGTGAGGCCACCCAGCACAGAGCAGAGGACAATCCCTTCCCTCTCTTGACTGGCAGTGTTGGGCCTGATGCCCAGGGGATGGTTGCCCTTTTGTCTGCCAGGGCACACTGCTGGCTTAGACTCCACTTGCTGTCATCCAGAAGCCCCAAGTCTCTTCCCAGCCTCTCATTTCCCAGTCTGTAGAGGATTGCCCCACAGCAGGTACAGATTCTACCACTTGCCATTGTTGAACTTCATGCACTTGGTGATTGCCCGGCCCTTGAGTTTGCAAATTCTAGACTCCCACAGCATTTATGTTTTTTTCAGCTAACCAGGACAAAACAAACAAAACCAGAAACTCCTGCGCTATCACTTCAATTAGCTGTTGAGTATTTCAGTTGGTTGCTCCCAGATCAAGTTTTAATACCAGGCCACGCCTGGAAGGCAGCAATACTTCAGAAGTCAGCCCTACTTCCTTCTCATACGTTCTTAATCCTGAGGCTTTGATTTTCCTCACAGCGAGAGGGCAAAGTCTCAAATCTGAAGAGGCTGTAAATGCAAAAATTTAACCCTACTGACTGATGTCTTTCTCTGTCGGTTCCACAGAGCACTGCGTGCTCTGTTTCCAATGGGAAAGAATTGATCAGAGTAACAAAAGCACGTGCAAACCTGAAACGCCATGAAGAAAAAAGGTGCAAAGGCAAAAACAATACAAAGGATCGCTCTGAAGAGTAAGGACAAACAAAATACTGGCTGGGGGGCAGTACCCCATTTACAGAGGGTTAGGAATAAGGATTAGTAAATTAGAAGTGCTATGCACCTTCTTTGCATTATTACAAAGGCACAAAACTTTCCAGAGAGCTTGCATAAAAATGTAAAGCATGAAAATTGTGTTTCAAGTGATCTGTGAAAAATATTAAATTGCCACTTCAGCTGTTAAAAAAGCTGTAATTCCCTCTTGCCATCAAGAGAAAAACTTTAATGTGAATCAGCCAATAGTACTTAAGTAATGCAAACCAGTACATCTCAGGGTAAAGTCTTACAACTACTTGGCATCCTCCTACTGTTCACCCATGTTATAAGCAGTTTTGCTTAGGTCTTCACATATGCAACAAAGTTAACTGTATGGTTACATAATCAGGAACTAGAACTGCAGTGAACACTACATGCTGCAGCGCAGTCAGTCCTTGATAATCTGCACTTAAGCTCTGCGATAGACCTGGCTTCCTGAAATGCAGAAGGTGGGGTATTCTGCTGCTTAAAGATTCCTTTAAAAGGAGCAAGAGGGTGCAGGTACTTTACTGCATGATTGTTAGCTCCTAACCTTCATTACGGTACATTGAATTTCATGTTTGCTATCTCAATAATTAGGAATATTTCCCACTTTTTACCAGTCTTGCACTTTGAGAAGGATGGTGATGAACACTGTTGCACGTGGGACAAAGATCTCTGCAGTGAAATAGAGTAGGGATGGAGAGGTTTGAAATTCATTCCTTGAGGATTTTTTGAGGTTTTGATTTGATTTTGTTGTTTTTCTTTCATTAAGTGGCGGGACAGTATTCCAAACTCTGCCTTTTGCTTTCCTCACCTGAGCATGAACCACTACAGTGCATGAACCACTACAGTGCTTTATATGGCAACATGGTTCAATCCACATTTACGTCCTGGTTTGCTTAGTGATCCCCACAGAGAACCGGGTTTCTTTTCCTTCTCCTGTTACTTACTGTCCTAGATTTGTCTCTATATTACTCTTTTTATGGCTGTACAAAATAATGTCATTAAAGACAAAATAATTTCTGCCCATTTCCTGTTCTGTGGTTTTACAGTGGATTTGGATTAAGGAAGGCCAGGCTGCAGACTGCTGCTCCTGTGCAAAGGAATGTTGGTGGCAGGAGTCTCACCTAGCACAGTCTCTGCAAACAAACAAAATCAGCTGCTCCTACACAAACAAGCCCCATCCAGCTTCGCAGCATGGAGAGCCTAGCACAGTTACGTTCTGGTCTGCTGGTTCTGGTCTGTTTCTGGAACATACTGCAATAAAACAAAAAATCATAAACCAGTACAGGCAGCCTGCCACCACCTCGCCTTTATCAGTTTGCTTGTTTGCAGGGCAAAGAGGAAAGCATACTAAACTTTCTCTCATTTCTTTCTCCCCTCTCCGACCCCCACTTCTTTCCTCACAGCACGCTACAAGTGAAAGTCTCTGAGCCGCAGAATTCAATAGATGTGAACACAGAAAATGAACATTTGAAGTCCATAAAGATGTGCCTTAATCAGCCCACTGAGTGGAATCTGAGTTTTGCAACAGCATCTCTTGCCAGCTGTAAAGTTTTTAACCAAAATCTCAAAACTGAGGAGAACAAATAGATTGCAGCTGTTCTTGCACTATTATTTTGTACATTGTTCTTGATTTTTTTTTTTCTGCTGAATAATAAGCATTTATTACATTGATCATGAAATGATCTTGTGTGATTTGGCTTTATATTACTATTAGCATTATTCATTTTGATGTACTTTTTTTTTTTTTAAATATGAAATTTCACATCTCACTCTCATGGAATTCTTGCAGTACAGATTTATATCAGAATCAGATGTTCCCCTTCAATAGTATTGTGATTTTTCTATGTTCTCTAAGTTTAATTATTGTTTCCCAATTTTATTTTTGTGCACGAAAGTTAATATATTACGTAATTGTGGCATAAGTCACCATGTAACAATTTATGGTAATAACAATTCAAACAAATCTGTACCAGGTGGAGACTGACTACCTCGAAGCAAAGCTGTAACGAGAAGGTAAAGTATCCAAGATCTCCTTCATGAATGGATTGAAATGTACGAACAGCCAGTTTGTTTCTGCAGTAGGCTTTCATCTTCATTTATCTTGAGAACTTTTCTGTGGCAGTGTTTAATGACCGTAATGTCTCAAAGAAAGGCCAACCTTGCAGGAGAATCTCTTGAACGATTGTCATTCAGCAAATCTGTATCTGCACTTTTGGAGGTTTCCGCTGAACGGTCTTTCTTCCCCTTTTGTTTTAATGAATTTATGCCTGACACCAATTAAAATGGATGTAAATGCTCTTCCTATTTCTTTTTTTTTCTACTTGTACTTTGGAAATTCAATGTAATCATCAAAAAACTCTACTCAAAGAAGTAGTGAATGGTTGTAGCTGACTACATTGTAGACATTCCATGCCTAAATAAGCTTTAGCAAGGTTTATGTACTTTATTCATCCAAACTTGATTATTAATAGAGCTATAACAAGTGTTAGAATAAAACCATACAATACACTTCTCTTTGCTGGAGTCATACATTCAATAGCTAGAGTAGAGGTTTTTAAGTTCACTGCATTGCCTTTATTTGCAGAGAACCAACCCAGAAGAAAATTTTTCCTTGGAAAATTCTGTATTTTATCTAACAAATCTTTTGAGTATTCACTTAAAAATATCGCAGTACTTAAGAAGATGATGCAACTCTTCTCTGCTGAAGCTTGTTTAATTACTGATTGCATTTGTAAGTAAGTTAAAAAAATGGTTGTGAATCACTGTAACTCTCAAGTTCCCTCAAGACCACTGAGTCCCTGAGACATCAGAGCAGGACAAGGTACAGAATGAACATTCTTGATTGCACCCTCTAGATGGTCCTTATGTATCTTAAACAATTAATATATTTGGATTCTCTGGGAGCAAAAAGATGAGAATAAAACTTCCTGAGAGAGAGACATTGAAGTTGACTTCAGTGGAGCACCAACAAGGTACAACGAACTAAAAGGAATGGAGAAAGTCATAAAAGCAGTGGTACTGATGCATCCTGTCCTTATTCCTGTGTGTCTGAAGGAGATACCATGCAGATTTCTCATCCTCTCAAATACCAGAATATCTGGTATCCAGATATACCAAATATACAGCAGAACTTCTCCATTACAGGAGTGTCTCACTTCCAAGCATCTATTTCTGTGAACTTGTAAAAATTCAGATCCATTACTTTCTGTCAAATTGAGTTTCAATTCATTGATGGGTTCAGAAGCTTTCAGTTAGCAGTGAGGCATCCGCATAACACAAGCTCACTAACCACTTCAAAGGTACAAGAAACAACTAGAAAGAGAAATGCTCTTGGTACAGCACTCATTCTTCACCTTAAGATAGCAGTTGGCCAAAGGAAGCTCTCACCAGGAGAAAATGTTTTAGTTTTTATAGACTTTGTAGAGTTTTTTTTGATTCTGCAAGTAAAAAATCAACCTCCCTTATTGCCAGTGATTAGCTTTGAAAAGTACACCTAACCATACTGCCCTTGCAATTCAGCAAACACCTTTCTCAGAAGATGAGGTGGTTTTTTGACCGTATGTTCTGTTGCACTGCAAACCCTTCCCTTGGCAGAGGAATACCCAGAAAGGGGACAGAAGTTTCCTCCTGGCTCCTGATGAAAGCTCCAGCCTGAAGGAACATTATGGGGTAATTCAGGTAGAGATGAACCCAAAGAGGTCCATAGCACAACCACATGCCCAAAGCCAGGGCAACTGTGGGATCAGACCAGATTGCTCAGGACTCCTGAGTCAGGTCTCAAAAACCTCCTAGGACCGACCCTGCACAGCCATTTCATGCGACTTGTCCAATTACCCATTCCTCCCTGTGTCTGCTCTGAGTTTTGACTTCAGTCCCGTTGTTTCTTGTCCTCTCATGACGTGCAGCAACAAAGAACCAAGCTCCACATCCTTGCAGGTAGCTGGGGCCCAAGCCCAGCTCCCCCTCACAAGGGGAGCTCTCCAGCCCCAGCCAGGCTGAGGGCCTTCCTCAAACTCAGTCCGGTTTGTCGATGCCTTTGTTAGCACACACACCAGTGAAACCACATCCACAGCTGAGATCCACTGACTGACACTTCAGAGAAACCTGATCTTTCAGTACAGCATTCCTGAAGAGACTCCAGGGATGGGACCTGCATGTGCGGCAAGGCAGGACAAAAGGCAGAACTGAAGATCTTCAATTTATTCAGAAAAGCATTTACAGAAGCCTTTAAACATTTTCATTGTTTTTTTGTTGTTTTTTTTTTTTTTTTTTTTTTTTTTCTAGAAACTCATTTTAAGCAAAATAACAGAGGGATTACCAGCAGCTGCTGGTAGTGTATGAGTGGCAGAAGCATCAACCACTCATTCTCAGAGTGCATGCTTCATGTGAAACATACACACACACACACACACACATATTTAAAAAAGACAGCAGTATTTAAAGTGTGGGGGAAGCTTTGACTGAGAAACACCTGAAAAAATCTACAAGGTGTGTGTACCCTTTGAGCTCTGTTCAGGTAGCCTTCAAGCCCACATCTTCGATCGCAAGTGGTTGCATGCTTGCAAACTCACCGGGGAACACCGTTTGATAGAGAACTATTAAAGAAAGAACTCAAAACTTCAAAATTCAGTTTGAAATGATGAATAAAAAAATAATTCATAGCTACATAAGCCTCTGAATAGCAAATATCACAGCACAAAAATGTGTTGTGGCATGTTGTGGTTTGAAAGATTTCCAACAAAAACTGAAAGGGATGAAAAGGAACATAGTCCTGTCTCTTCTGTATGCAAACTTGAAAACAGCATAGTAGCTGGAGCACCTTGCTTTGAGAATGCTACTTTTCACTTGTTTAGTCCTTAAGCCATTTCAGAGAAATACCGAAGATCATAGCCATGTATGAATCTATTTCAAACAGATTCATTGGAAAGTTGCACTGACACGTGCAGAGTGAACAGTCAACCTAAGTTTTAACTGACTGCCCTGGAAATTAAATGGTAACACAGAAGGATACGATCGACAGAGTGTTTCCAAACCAAACCCCTAACATTTCCAGAATTAATGTGCTCAGCCAACAGTGAATGTTTGGCACACTTTAAAGTTAATCGTCTATTGTCTCAGTAAAACTTTTGACTATTCCTAAATATGTCATTAGAAAAACCTCTGTGATGTTCAGAGTCATAGAAATCACTTTTGTCCGCCACTTTAAACAGACGGTATGCAGTAGCTTATATTTTTTGCCCTTTCTATACCTTACTTAATTGGATACTTAATAGGTACTTCTTTCATGCTTTTCTAAAAGCACATTAGCAATTTTATATAACAAGGTCACAGAATCACAGAACGGTTTGGTTGGAAAGGACCTTGAAGCCCACTCAGTTCCATGCCCCACCCACAAGCTCCCAGGGCTCCATCCAGCCTGGTCTTAACACTTCCAGGGAGGGAAGTGCTCCTCCTTTCCTGCCCCCCTCCGGTCGGTAGCAGGCTTCCAGGCTTTGATTTGTAGAGTTAATTATGGCTTTGCCCTTTTGATGTCATTTAAAATAAAGCAGACATTTATCTCCAAGAAGCAGAATTCCCAATTAACACAAACCATAAAGGCCTCCTGAGAGACAGCAGATGTGCAGGCTAAGAAGGAAAGACAGTAGGTGTGTTAACAGTACAGCCAGAAGTGCTGCCATCACGCAACCACTCCAGGTCAAGCGTTCTCTCTGAATAACATTAAATACTAACATTATGTTAAACAAAGTCTGAAAATTTATATTTATAAGTAAAAAAGAAACTCCTTTTTTCTTCAGGTAATATTTTAATATGTCTTTATTACATCAATGATGTACTTCATAAGGGGAAGTTACTCAAAAGTTCCTAGAAAAGTATGGAGCTATAAATGATCAAATACTGAAAAAATTAAATGACACTAATGACAAGAGAAACCTTAATTTTTCAAGCCTGCTGTTAATAAGCAGCGTTAGCAGGGGACATTTCCCCTCAGTTTGTCTTTATTCATCAGATTCCGTACGCAAAAGGGTCGAAAGGTTCATTCTTGTTTTTTCAAGTGCTGCAGTCTTTGCTCGTCTCGAAGGCCTTGAACTTGGCACTGGGGCTGATTCTGGCATTTCATCATCGCTGAAATATAAAGTATTTTAAGATTAAGGCCCAAAAGACTAAACAAATGAAAGGGTTTGTTAATAGAAAACTTGAAATCACTGTACAGTAAATCCTTAACAAAAAAACCTCAAGTATAGAAAGTATGTAATTAGTAACAAGAATTTATGAGTGTTTTCCAGGTGATACAGCAGCATCAGAAAAGATAATGGTAATGGGAGGACGGTTGGACTAGATGATCTTGTAGGTCCTTTCCAGCCTTATGATTCTATGATCCTCTGATTGTAAGATAACCAAGGATCAGCAGTTGCAAAATAAGTAAAATCCCCAAAGCAAACACTGAACAGGCAAACTGCAATGGCTAACCCTGATCATCCTCAATATGGGGGTTACTTGCTTGAAAAAGGATGAAAGCAACTGATAATTATAGAGATAATTCAATGTTTCTATCCTACAAGATCTGAAGGGAAGGAACACACTTTGGATGTTTTCTTTAAGTGTTGGAAGATAGGAAACAGAAATAGAAGCCAGAAATGTGGAGGGGAAAAAACATTGAATACTCAGAATTCTGCACAGAAATGGTATTAAAACAAAAAGCAGAGAAGTGGTCAGAAAAGAAATGCAATCAAAAAATGGAACTTCTGACAGACAAAACGTATAGACGTATATTAATTCTACACACAAAAGATCTAAAAAAAACAGTGTACCAGCTCTGAGGAATAATAGCATTTGAAATACAGCAGTAGGTTTGAAAACTTCTAAAGTGTCAGCAGAAAAATACTTTTCTTAAGCATTAGGTTTGGGGAAAGAAAAATATTCCTTTCTAGGAGGGAATTAAGTTTCTTTCTAGAACGGACATCGTGCTTTTGAAGGCAGAGAGAAGTAGTATTTACCTTTCACTACCAGATCTCACAGCTGTGCCAGTTTTCCTTCTGCTCACAGACCTTGTTCCCACCGCTGCTTTTCTTTGCCCTACGCAGAAGCAAAAACCTCTTCACATCACTTTATTTCCTTTGTTAAACCAGTTTTGTGTCTTTCAATTAGTGATCAATGATGTATTGAAATGCATATGACATGCAGTCACAACACTGAGTGGAATGTTTTCTTCAAAACATTAACAACTAAAAACCCACAGACCAGGTGACTTTTCACAGTCACCTGGACGTTACTGTAAACAACTGCGACCATCTTGAAACCTTGTAGGCAGAGAAGTTCTTTGGTTTTTTGGTTGCTTTTGTTGTTGATTGATTTCTCTGATAGCAGAAAAGTTTTAAAAGCAGAAAAGTCTATTTTCATCCTTTAATACATTTTTTAAAAGCATATTATGAAGACTGCATTGTTTGTATGAAAAAAGAGGTTCACAAAGAGTTAATCTTTGAATCAGCCATTATAGTAGCCAGAAAAACCCAATGCATACCTCTGCCCGTTTTGTTTCTCGTGGATTTCACTTTTGCAGTTTCTTTATTTTTCACTTCAGTAACTGGAGTATGAAGAACATCCTTAGTATTTTCTGTTAAGCAGAATGATACGTGCAGAAGTCAGATAATCAGCTTTCAATTTACTGTAAATATCAGCACATTAACCGGTACCCAAAAAATCCATACAGTTTTAAATCCATTTTCCTTAAACTACAAATTTCCTTTAACTATGAATTGAATAATAAGGCCAGAAGGAGGTTTAAGGTGTCACTCAGCTGTAACATCGCCCCATCATAGCTATAAAATACTCCCACAGTCACAAGTAAACTATCCCTGAGAACTGCTTGCCCCCCATCCCTAAAATTACTGATGACTTCAGGAAATCCCTTTCTTCAGCAATTTATGCCACTGCTAAGAAGTTTTTTTTCTTAAGGTCAAAATCGTATCTCCTTTGCAGGAATCAAAGGACAAAAAGTAACTCATTTTGCTCTCATCCATCATTTCTGTATTTGAAGAACACCCCTTGACTTTCAGTGATCCAATCGTATTTTGAAAGAAAACAATGCTTTTCTCCTACAGCTTGCCTAAAGCTCTCAAAATCCCTCTTTTGAGAGAGATTCATCCCAAGATACCATTTGCTGTGAGCACAACATTTTATAAAGACGTATGAAGCTGCTTTAGAGTTCCAGCTTCCCATCCAACACATAAGCATAGAAGATAATAACACAGAAGACACTTGATGCCTTCAGAAGCAGATTAAAGTCTTGGAGTAATCTACTAGGATATAAACAGCATTCATTTCAAAATTAAGATTTATTTTTTTTTAAAGTGATATCCTGCTTAAAATAGCTGTGTGTCAGTCTTTGTGGAGGAAGCCAAGGAAGTCTGAGCACATTTCATCCGATTGCTTTTCAACTGAAACAGATTAGATTTCCTGTGCCACCAACACAACATACACTGCTAAGATGTGCACAACTGCATCAGCTGTGCTGACTGCAGAAAGTTTTCCAGCCTCTTCCACTATAAGCTCAAATAGCAATAAAAACAAACCTGGTTCAACGTACGGACTGGGAATAAGAGACCAATGTAAACAGTTCAGTGCACTGACTGTACATAACTGTAACACAGCCTGCCAGAAGTGCACCGTTACTCCATTGCAGTCCAAGTCCACTGGAGTCTTACTGAACTGCGTTCTAAAGATGCAAGGAGTCACATGTCACTCCTTGTGAGACAGCACAAGGTTTGGCTGGCAGAGAAGTGCCAAGCAGCTTAAGAAAACATCAGAAGTTAATATTGTCTTTTTTCAAAAGAAAGAACTATAGGGCAGACCTACAAAATACAGCACTGCTTACATTCAAGTAACAGTAATAAGATATTTATTTGTTCTGAGTTACTTTCAACAGTACGCATATTTATTTTTCTGCTTTTCTTTTCCCCAACAGTAGACTTATTTGGTAGGGGAATAACCAAGACTTCCCTTCATACAAATCCTTGCAGGACATTCAATTGCACATCTCCTATCTTACACTTCTCCTGAATTACCTTCCTCATTTTGAATAGAATCTGCAGATAATGTCTTGCCATTTTCCAGTGTCTTTTCAGAGACTCCCCTTTCCTCCGTGCCTTCAGAGTGATCTTTGCTCACATTTGTACTTTTGGTCAAGTTCTTCTTGATCCTCTCAATAGCTCTTTGGCACAATTTATCTCTCACTTTCTGGGAAGAGACACTAAACATTAACAGCTACTTAATTTTACGACTGTTTTATTAAGTATACCAACTACAAGGATTAGTTGGATTTACTGTTAAGAATGACAAAAAGCATCACATGAAGCTGATTATTCTGGTTGAAAGGAGAAAGATTTTCTCCATCACCACCAGGCCCCACAACCTCAAAAGACTTATTATTTTTAAAGAGGCAATCTGAGGAGATAATAAAGTTACAGGACCTCTCAAGGTGAGATGGAATGTTGCTACTTCTTGATGGCATCCCTGCAGGGGAGCAGGACTCTTCAACGTTTCACATAGCTTTATCTTTCTCTGTCAGATTCAGATTTTTGTAAACGCCTCTTTAACCAATTTTTGAGAAATTCATTTTTAATGAAAAACTTCAGTCAGGTTATCATAACAAACAGCAGGCACTTCATTTTTAAGTACATCACAATGTTAGACTGCTTTTGGCATTAGAAAGAGCCATGTTATTTATATACTACCTCAAGAATCTCATCAAGCAGAAGCAGAAGATTCTCTGTGGAAGAACTACTGATTTCCAACAAACTTAACGCTCTCGCATAAACACGAACATCGGGCACAGTTGGGTCCATCAGGATCTCATTACAAATTTTCAGTGCTAAATTATCATGCACTGTTAAGTCCTGTGAAAGAAAGAAATCAAATACATGCAACAACTACATCATTCTAATTTAGACAGCTTATAATTTTGCATTGCAAATATCTATTTTTTCAAATGCAGAATTTTGGGTACATTCACGAACTGATTTTCAAAGCTAAGTATGGATCAGTAAGGATGGTGCAAATTCCTTTCAGTATTACCAAAGTGTAAGAGTGAAAGAGAAATATTTAATAGCCTGAACAGTCACTTGCTTAATCAGTGCTCTGAATCTAGGAATCCCTGACAAACAACTAGCAGTGACTGCAGGGGTCAGTTCTTCAACTACAAGTAATGCTTTCTTCCAGTTCAACCCACTGTATACCTGATACTCTTGAGACTTCTTGGCCTGAGGTCTCAGTCCACTGGGTCTGGTCAGATCCACCAACAGCTCAGAAACATTACTGATGTCTATTTCGGCCAAGGGTGAAGTTGCAGGAGCGTTTAACAGCGTCCGCAGAGTTGGAAGATAAGCTTCCTCAAAGCATTCCTGGTTGGATCTGTTTCAGTTGAATCAAGCATGAGGAGCATAATGAGACAGAATTAAATCTTCTCTTCTACAATTAAAGTTTTCAACTTCATATATTTCAGCTGTCAGAGGACAGACCAATCTTACCAGAGACAGGCAGCAGGATCACAAAACCTGCCTTGTAGAACCCACTCCTCTAAAGCTTTAGCTCACTGGGCTTTTTCCTAGGAAATGTTATGTAACACTCCCTACTTCTGCACCTAACCACTTACCACAGAAAGCCTAACTGATACATACACACAGGTTCTCTTCAAGGGACAGAAACACACTTCCCTATATCTTCATTTTTCTTCTTCTCATTCCTCCTTTCTGCTAGTAATTCTCTTTGGACATACATCTCATTGTAAGAAAGCAATGAAGCCTGGCAAAAAAAACGTGGTGATCAACAGCATTCTGAAAGAAATATTTGTGTTTTCTTGAACTCAGAAGAGTTCGGGACCCCTGCCAAGCAAGCCTATGACCCACACAGTTGCACAGGGTTTTGTGGCAAGGTGTAGTTCCACAACATGGGTCAAAACAATTTAGAAGGTACTGTGCCAAATCATATGAAGTACTGGCGAGGGAAGCAAAGCCCTTTTGGCTTGTTTGGTGTTTTTGTTTATTTGCTTTTTTAATCTCAGATACTTGCTCACCTTCTATTTGAACCCAATTAACCGGGGGACAAAACTGATGAGATAACTTAAAAACACTAGATTGTTTGCTTCTGGATCATTGACTCAAATGTGCACTTTTTGTGCACAAGACTTTTTGTGCACTATAAATGGGGCAGGAACGTATAGAAGCAAGAACTCTCCCACTTAATGATTTGTGCTTTAAGTTGGGTGAAACACAGCTGATGTATCCAGATTATTTCCTACAAGCTAGAAAAACAACATTTTTAAGATATACTGTAGTACATACACACAAAGCTGCCAAGGAAATTATTACTCTTTAATAAACATTTCAGAATTAAGAATTGTTCACTGATTGCAGGACACTGTCCCTGCCATTAATGCACCACGCCATTCTAATGATGCAACAGAATTTTATGCATAAAAGCCATCAACATTTTATAAACATTTCAAAAATTAAGCCTCTGGACTACAGCTGTGATCAGATGGGAACATCTGGACAACACACACAAAACATACTGAATTTAAATTTCAGTGATAGATCAGCACCAAAATTAGGCACAAAACTCTGCACAACTCACACATTTACCTCCCCTTTCTGAGTGGCAACTTTGCAGACTGCTCTGAATCAGCTGCCACACAGGGTAATAAATATCTGTCCACTACCAAAAGATTTTGAATCTGTTGTGCCTTTACTTTGGCACACACTTCAGTTAATAAAACAAACAAAAATATCCTGTTTCTCTGCTACCTACTGGGAGCTGTCCATCCTATTTTAACCTTTCCTGATAGCATCTATTAAAGTAGTATTCAAGAACATAAAGGACATCTTTTAAATCATTTTTTTAATTCGATATACAGAAAAACACTTTCAAAGAGTCTTAGGAAAGAAAAAAAATAGGTCAGAGAAGAGGGAATTTATAGAAAGTTTTTAGAATGGCCATAGATTGAGTCTGCATATATTCAAAAGTAATTTGCATAGAAGATTAAACTAAGCAGGTCTAACAAGCATTTATGCCATTTTGAAAAGGGCTGCAAAGCTGCTTGATCAACATACATCATCACATAATATTTAATATGAAGCCATACCTATTTGCATAAGCATATAAAGGGAAGAAAACTCCCAGACAATGTCTAAGTTGAGCGTCCTCTTCAGTCACAGGATTGTACCACAACAAAACAAGACGTGAGAGAAGTTTGGCACTTGTCAGCCTCCCACAAAACATCAGTTTGGCTATGCCTTCTGCAGCTTCTGTTCTGAGTTCTGAAAACTGACGAGAGTTGATCTCAGAGACAAAACACCAAGCACAGTGATTTTCACTAATACTTTATTGCACTGTATAGTCTACATCTAATTCTGAAAATCAGTTCTCTACATTTCAGTATCTGCACCTGCAGGAAATGCTTAACTGGCTCAGAAGTCACACTTACTTGTATCAGTGGCAGTTATTTTCTAGGGCAACTGAGTATTTTAACATGAGACTACGTAACACACATCCTGTAAAGTTCAAACGCAACCTAGCAGAAGGGTAAGCCTTCTGCAGAAATTATTTCAGAAGGAAAACAAGGCAAGATTTATAATATTTCTTACCTCACTGTCTAAGAAACCATAAAGAAGCTGCAGGAAGCTGTGAATTGTAGCACTCCCTTCTTTCTTCTCAGTTGTTTCACCTTCTTCCTCACAACTTTCAGTTCCAACATGTACTTCTTCACTTTGAGGCTCACTGTCTCTTCTAGCTTTGAATGGCTCAATCCCAAACAGCATCAACTGATCAAAGACTGCCCTTAAAGCACTGAGCTTTACCTTTATATTATCTATTTGTAAAACCTAGGTTAAATAAAGAAAATACAAACATAATGTTATAGCAGAGCATCGCTGCTCAATATTAGAATAATAGAAGTGGATAGTTTTTTCTTTAGTAAGATTATCCCAGGATCTATACATCTATACATGAAGTTTCATATAAAAGTTCCCCAAGTAAAACAAACTTCAGACAGAAGGTGGGATGTGAGCTGAAGCCTAAGCAACTTGAAATTATAATATTCTAAGAAATAATCTATCAAATTTTCTATGTGATCTCCATTAATAAGTAAAAAAATGCAGCTTCACTCACTGTATGCACGTATGAGACATAATCTTACCTTTCAACCTCTAAACATCTAACAAACAAAAGCTATTTATCTGTACTAAGTCCATAGTGCTAGGCACTACAGAAAAAACATGTAAGACAATCCTTGCTCTGAAAGACCATGTAGCTTAATTAAAATAAACATTATGCAAATTACACCAAGGAACTGAGAGGTAAGTTCATGAAGGTCTATAGTTTACTATGTGCATTATGCTTCAAATTAACATCCAAATCAAAAAGAGATGTGGTGGGTTAGCCTCGAGAGTGAGCCCTTGTCAGTTTAGCCCTACACTACTTCTGACAGCAGCCTACATGAAGAATAAGGGTTTTAATTGCTCATAGACATCAGCAATATCTACATGAAAATACATTCTCCTGAACTTCAGGAAGTCAGGAATTGCTGGTACTCGAGCACCAGAACTACGTATGATACAAGGTGGTTTTATTTTTTGTCACATGACCACCTGTATGGGAACTGCTGAACCACGGCCTGAGCCTCTGACTGATCACCTGAGGCGAGCACTGAGTCAGCCACAGGAGCACAGCTGAAGGCAATTCTCCTGTGGTGTCAGAAGGGGTGTCTGGCTGGCTGCACCTCTCCTAGACCCATTTAAGAGCTGACTGCCAGTGGGAAAAGATTTTTTCTGGAGATCCCTCCTTTGGAGTTTTGCAGTGAGCCCAGGATACAGGTAAGCATTCTATCTGTTCTCTTCTTGTTACTATAATCTGCTCTGCCCAACTCTCTTGTTTATTTCATAATTATAACATCTTTACATTTATTGACTGTACACCACCATTCCATCTTCCAATAGAAATTTTACCTGCAACAACAATGCAAGATGCTGTCGAGCAAATTCTTTGCTTTGAAGGGAACAACAACCCAAGCATAGAACTGCCATGTTTCTCACAGCTGGGTGGACATTGGTTACACCAGGAAGTATCTGGAAAAAACAATACTCAGTTTGTCATTGAAATATGCAAGTCAAAAACAGGGAATTGTCTGTATTGTTTAACACTTGCTTACTCTGAAACTAGAAATAACAGTGTGATGCAAAACCAGAAAGTCGTAACTACTCCATTTATCTCAATATAAACAGAATCAGATTTTTGAGTACATAAAATAATAGTAGAACCACCAGCACTTTGCCCAGTATTTGCTTTAATAGACTTTATTTTCTGACAGAATAGTTGACCACTACTGAAACAAAAAACAAACCTGCACAGTTCTTCACGGGAATACATTGACATTCTTGCAAAGAAATGGTACACAGTTCTAAATTGTAGAATACTGACACTACTTTCTTTACCTGTAATAGTTTTAAGAAGTCACTATAAGAATCCATGTGAAAGAAAAGCCAGATTGCATACAGGATGCATGCTATCATGATATCAATCTATATTTTTGTGTACAACGAAGAAAGAAAGCTTAAAAAACAGCACGATAACCCTAACATAAGAAAACCCAGCAAGAAAAACAATGTAGAAGCAGGATGTTGAAAATACAGAAGTGGAATAAACAACAAACATGGAAATTAAAGAACTAATTAAAAAAATTATGATGGACACATCAAAACTACTTATGATTTGTTAGAACAGTGTTATACATCTGAAAGAAATCAGGTGTTGTTCACAGTATTGAAGCTACTCTGAACTGGTGTTAAAATTCAAACTGGAAAGAAAATTGCCAAAATGCCCACACTGAGTCAGATCTTCCAGATCATTGCCCTGTTAACAATAAAGATCAAAACCAAATTCCTGGAGTGTTACATAAGCAGGTGAGGTAGATAGGTAGATACCTCCCCTGAATTGTTGTCGACATCCCAACAATTTGTAGCTGAGGCACTCTAGAAATGTGAGGCTGTTCTTAGCTACCTAATTACTCCATAATATTTCTTTTTCATGAACTTACTCAGTTTCCTTGAATTTTATGCATGTTCTCAGCGTGCACGCATCTTTTGACAAGGCATTCCGTAGATTATGTATTAGAAGAATCAACTCATTCCATTTATTTTAAGCTTGGTGATTGCCAGCTTTACCTTATGATTATACAATCCTCACTCACATTCTCCATGATGCCCATGAATTCTGACCTGTCTCAGACCCTATCTTCAGTCCTCTCTGTTCCAGGTAAAAAAAAGTCACTCATTTAGCCGTTCTTCACACAGAAGCTGTTCCAGTACTTTTCCTTTCTGCCCTTCTCTTGACCACTTCCAATTCAAATATAACCTTTCTAGATAGGTGTGATAGAAACTGCACAATAGCATTTAGTTAGGAGTGTATCACGTGCCCACAGTAGCATACTGGGTTTTTTTTCCTCCGTTTTTCCCCCCCTCTGTTATCCGCAGAGGAGACTTAAAATGCTTTGAAGCAGCACACTCAGCTACAGGGAGAGTCTCAATTTATTTTGGTGACTCCCTGCTGCATTCAGTTCTGGTGTAGATTCTGAGCTCACAGCTGGGCTGCACTTGCATGATTTGGAACAGCTCAGAAGCACTAGCCACAGTACTGAAAATATAGAAAATGATTCTGAAACAATCACAAACCATCCTGCCTGTGAACTAAGATCAATTTTTATTATAACCTACAACAGTGTTTATTGCTACATACCAGAGACTCTATTATTTCATTAATGGTTGGATCAATTCCTTTAGAAAGGGCCATCATCTTGAGAAGCTCGTGACACATCAATAGACACTTCACCAGTGTTTCAGGATCATCCTTCAGGGTGAGTCAGGAAAAAAAGAAGAAATTGTGTTACTAACAATGGTGGCTGTGATGGTGAGAATAGGCACAGTAAGCCAAGTTATTTCATACCCAAGTAAACATTTCTTACCCACTACAGATTTGATAAGTGAGCAACTTAATTAATCTATAAACAATGAAAAATGATTCAGTTTCATGTTTTCAGTTAAGAGTAAATACAGCATAACTAAGCTCCTTTTAGAATTCTGCAGTTATTTAAGAACCAAAAGAGCAGTTTACTGTAATCCATTTTGAAGAAACTAAAAGCAACCAGCATTTATGAATACAGAAAAGGAAAAAACTGAAACCTTCTCCACACGCATTTCTTTAATTTCACACTGCTCTGCTGCTTTTATCAGATCACTTTTTGTGTGTTCCAACTCAGTTATTTTCTCTTTTAATACTGATGCTTTATTAAAATCCTGCAGAGTAATGCACTCTTCCAAAGCTGCTTTTGCTTCAAAAAGTTTCACTTTTATTTCAGCCAACTGAAACGTAAAGCAGAAAGAAAATAATTATTATAATTATGCGGGACGATAAAACCTATATGGTATTAGCCAACAGTGCACTACTGAGATCAGTTACTGATATACAACTATACAAAACTCCTACTTGATGGACAAGGATTATTTGTTTCCAGTTAGCTAAAACTAGCTTACCTTAATCTGTTGCTTTCTTATTTCAGCAGCATCAACAGGCTGGTCAACAGAAACAATTGGCTCACGAACCTCTGAGACAATTTCTGCAATCTATTACAAACAAAATGTTAGTGATTTCAGCCAGTGATTTTTGGCTTAGATACCAGATACCAAGCATTAGTTTAACTTATCCAAATCTAAAATACCATCCTTCTGAAACTTCTGTGCAGCTTTCCTTAACCAATACATCACTGCACTAAGTCCTCAAGGAGGACTGACTTAACAATGAGCAGCCTAATCATGAAAGTCTAGTCCTATCTGCAGTCAGCTAGTTAAGCAAGAAAACAGAACTGCTTGTCCTCAGGTGAGTTGAACAGTTTCTCTTGCAGTTCACAGGCACTGTCTTCTCTAGGTTTGAACACACGCTTTAGAAAGATTGGTAACACCAGTAAGGTTTTTCACCTGGTACTGCTGCAGTCAAAATACACCAACGCTGTCATTTCCAGCTCTATAAACTACATATGTAATACAGTGAGCCACACAAGCAACTTAATTCCAAGCCAAATACGTGTGTGGAACTGGAAGCAGAATTATTCTGAGGGTTTTTCAGTTTGTTAAGGGAGTTCATTAAGGACAGGCCTGTTATGTTAATAAGAAATGAGATGAAAAAAAGAAAACTAAAAGACCATTGAGACGGGGATAGTTTCAGTTTGATTTATCTTGCATCAGATTTCCATAGTCAGCTTCCTCTTAGCCTCTACCCAAACAGCAGGACGTACTGAATCAGTGCATTTCACTTGTGTATTACTGAATCACACATTCTGTTGGTGTTGCACTACTGTAGTGCCAGGGTTACTACAGGTATTCCAAAATATCATGTAACAAACAGCCCAGCTTTACCTACTGGGCTGAGACTTTCCAGAACTGCTCTGTCCATAAAGTACAGAAATTACTTAAATTATTTCAGCAAAACCAAGAGTTTGTTTTTCATTAGACAAGTTGAAATAATCATTCCTCATATAGGAACATTCCTCATTCTCTGGGCAGCCTGATCTAATGGCTGGCAACCCTGCACATAGTAGGGGGTTGAAACTAGATGATCATTGTGGCCCTTTTCAACTCAGCCCATTCTATGATACTACACAGGGACTCTACAATAAAAAGAATATTTTTCTAATTAACATTTGAGGTCTTTTCTCAGCAGAAAGGAGGGAAAAAAATCTGCAATCTGGAAATGTAAAGTATTCTCATTTTCTCATTTGAACGTTCTACTTAAAACTGTTTGGATCAAGTAAGACAAACAATTTTGAAACAGGCAGTTGAAGAGCAGTAATTTCCTAATTTGAGGGTTACCTTTACAAAATCAGCAACGTGCTCTGAAAACAGAGCTCTTCATCAAATATGCACAAAATGCAGCCATGTTGAGGGGAAAAAAAAGGCAGAGGTGCATAGCACAGAACAACATAAATACTTCTCCAAACCAAAAACATTTTAATTCCTGATATTTCTGTTGCAATGCTTTCTAAACGCTGTTTGTCATACAGGGAAAGCAGAACCCAAAAAACAGTAAGTCTTTGGAATTACTTACAACTTGAATTCTTCTGGCATCATCCTCAATGATCCTGAGTAATCTTTCCACAAGTGGAGATACAAGAGCTGTTGAAGTTGCAGGCAGAATAAGAATCCTTTTTAAAAGAACTAACAGATGCTTTCTGCATTAAAGTGGGGAGAAAAAAAAAAAAAAAAAAAACAACACAATTTGCATTGTTAGGCATTAAATTATTTTACCCAAATTGAGTTAATGTGATTAATACATTACAGGATAAGCTTCTCTGTAACTATTTTGTTCCTTAGTAGAGTTCATCTTCTCCTTATTTTACCCCATTTCTCTTGATTAGAAAATACTGTTTTTATTTTTAATCAGTTTTGACTGTTGCTTAAAAGCCATTCCAGCAAAAAATATCTTGACAGGCTGCCATTGCATATTAGGCTCATATTAGGATGGGATGAAAATGACAACCTGATAGTACTAGCATAACTGTCCTGTTTCAGAAAATGCCCATGATGGGATAAGCTTCCAAATTTATTCTTACTACTTCACAGGAAAATGTTACTCAAACTATAGGAGGCTTGTTTGAACGACTCAGTTAATGCATTCCAATTCAGTCTGAAATCTTAACTCTCTCCTTTTTAGGCCTTAGCAAGTTAGCAAATTCAAGATACTCATAGGCTACCCACTGCAAGTCACCTGTGAAGAAATCATCCACTTATCTCCTTAATTTTTGGTATATTGAGTTCTAAATAAACAGTCTTGTATACGCATGAAACTTTTTCCATAAAAGCAAGCAGGCAGCATTTCCCACACTCTTGGGCACAATTCCATTAAAGAGATGGTGTTGGGTTGGTTGTTTTTTGCCATTTAGCAGAGACTCACATGTCATGTTTGATCAGGTCATTTTCCCAACACAGGCCTTATGTCTGTGAATTGGCATAAGTGCCATCCACTCAATAGCAGGTTTTCTACCCAAGTTTACCTTCCTCCCTCTTCAGTGGTGTCCATGCAGTCTATAATAAGAATCAGTTGCTGGCCTATAAATTCTTTTGTCATCAGGTTTTCAAAACAAGCGAAGTCTTCTCTTTGTTCTTCTCCAAGAACTGGCATATTTTGTATGTAACTGAATCCAAACAGAACAGATCATCATTCAGAATCATGGTTGCAATGAAAAAAACAACAAAAAACAAAGCAACAACAGCAAAACAAAAACACTTCCCTGACATGTATAAGTAAGCTAGTTACCTTGCCTACAAGGCCTAAATTTTTCTTAATGCTCTCCTTTTCATAGATGAATATTTCCAATAATGCTCATAGATAAATACTACCAATAATGTACAGTTTGAGAACACTGCACTCCATTAAAAACTAATCCCCTGTTTGAGAATGCAAAAAAAGAAATGCCTAAATAAAACATACAATGCTGTATTTGTTGTTAAGGGTCAGCGACTTGCAGCTTCTAACTTCTCTTAAGTGATGCTGTCATAGCACACAGACATCAAAGATTTCACTAGACTCCCAAATCTTAACTGAACCAACATGGGACTACTCACCAACAAGCAGCTTTATTGCCAATACTGCAATCAAGTATCAGCACCTACTTAATTAATTTTACTCAGCCTTTTCCTTAAGGGGAGGATTACTGAAGGCCTACTGAATCAGATTGGATGGAACAGCTTTTTAATTTTTTTTCTGAGAAGAAATATTGTATGAACGGTCAAACCAATTATGAATTCATAAATTTACCCTCACTAGACTGGACCCATATTTCTATATTAAGTGTTCATGACTCTTTACTTCTGTTTAAGAAACACATCAGCACACCAAACACTGGAAAGTAGCAATGATTTGTACAGCATTTTTCACTCAAAGGGTGGTGAGGCACTGGAACAGGTTGCCCAAGGAGGCTGTGGATGCCCCATCCCTGGAGGCATTCAAGGCCAGGCTGGATGTGGCTCTGGGCAGCCTGGTCTGGTGGTTGGTGACCCTGCACATAGCAGGGGGTTGAAACTCGATGATTGTTGTGGTCCTTTTCAACCCAGGCCATTCTATGACTGATACAAGTATGCTACTCTACTGAAGAGAGACAAAGAATATGCATACGTTTAATTGGAAATATCTCTACAAACACTTTCTTCAGCAGATCTGATTTATCTGTATTTTAGCAATCTTCACTACATAGCTTACAAGTGCAGTACATCAATTAAGGTTTCCTAGCATTCTCTGCGCTCACAGAATTTGGACAGAATATTCATTAATGTGAAAACTGAAAGCTTTTCTCTCTGAGTATCTCACCAAGAAAAAAAAAGTCTTTTTCTTCACTTAGAAGATTGACTTAACAAAACATTCACTGTTTCTCCTTCATTAAACCAGCCCAAAACTGCCTCCCATGGCAGTTCTACCACTAGCTGAGAACAGAAGTTTTTGTGAAGCATGCCCTCGTACCAGGGAGAAAGACAGGAACTGCAGCCAAATTTTACTTTATTTTCACAAGTTACCACAATGAAAAACGTGCCAGTTTCTGCAGGCTCTTTACCAAACAGCAACCAGGGTACTAACAGACAGCCAAAAGAGCTGCATGTTACAGAACAATCATTCTAGTAGTTTTAATGACACAGAATTATATACAGTTCATCTTCAAGTCCATCTTGCTTATAATGAGTAACGTGAAAACAACATTTTGAAATATTCCATTACCTTTTGGGTTTTCTTGCTTTAAAAAAGATTGAAAAGAATTCTTTATTCTAAACAAACAAACAAAAACCAAACAAAAAACAAAACAAAAAAAAAAGAAACAAAACAAAACAAAAAACAAAACAAAAAAACAAAAAAAACACACAAAAAACCAAAAAAAACAACAACAAAAAAAACACAAACAAACAAACCCAGATCTTTGGCTTTGAAAGAAATCTCAATAGCTGAAGCACAGAAATACGATCTATCTTTTCAAAAATAATTACTTTGGTGGAAGACAAAAAATGTGTTTTAAATGCAATGTACCTTAATAAGTAATCTGCATACATGGCTGGTTCTGGCAACATCTGCTCCAACAAATCTTCACCTTCTTCACCTTTTGACTTCAGATGTTCACAAAGACATCTCCAGTGCAACACATTCTCAGCTGTTAAGTTTTCCAAAGGAATCAATTTTCTTAACAACAAGAAATAAACAGAAATGAAGAAAATATACAAATGCACAGAAATACATTATTTCCTAAGAAGAGAAATCCTGTCTAAGATATTCTCCACAGCCGTACTTATGGGTATGGACTGACAAAAATAACTTTGTAAACAAGGACGTGGAGTCACAAGAGCTTCTGACTACACTGAGCTCTTCAGTATTTTACACCAAGACAGTTTGTGTTGGGTATTCTGTATGAAAGCTTTACATTTGCAGAAGAGAATCTGCTGAGCCTTTCAGATCTCCAAAAGTAATCACACATGCTAAACTTGCACTCTATGAAACATTGCCATGACTACAACTGGGGAAGATTGAACTCCACTAATCTGTAGAAATATAGTTGCATTATTTTTCAGCTTCTGTTCATAAACTGTTTGTTCTGCTCTTGACTGCAGCATTTCACATTATGTTCTATAAAACTTTTTGCTCCCCCCAAACAAAACTAAAGCACATTCAAACCCTAATAACATGTAAATGAAACCACAAGGTGTAATCAGAAGTGTCATGAAAGAAAAGCTAAGTGCTTTGCATAAATCAAATAACCTCATTACAAGTTGAATCATTTCACTTGCTTCCCAAGGTACCATTAGCCCAACAGATCCACTTCTTCAAAACATCACTTACAATTCTCAGTTAACCCAATCTTTTAGAAAGGAGCCTTTGTTTTGTGCAGGATCAAAGTCAGATCGACAAGTCTAGAAGGATTTTTCCTTTGAACTTTAGAAACTGGCACATTTCCAAAAGCTGTGAGAATGTTATTTCCCCCTTATCGTGCTTTTAAAATCCAAACAGGCCTGCACCTGTAGCTTTGAAGTACAATATATCATCTGCTGGTTTCAAAACATAGGTCACAAGCTACTACTAGAAGGTAAAACATTTTGTAAGACGGAATTATATATTTTTTTCCCCTCCAAAATACAGAATAACCTTGTTTGCATTTTGTAATCAGTGACTACTCGTCATTTAAGTTTATCACAAGATGAGACTTAGATAATCATTCACTCCGGTTTCTTTGATTAAATCAAAACATTTCTTACCTCCCTTAGCGATTTCCTATAGTTTCTAGTTTTTCCCTTCCTCCTTTCATTTTATTGTTGAAATGTAATATATTTGTATCACATTCTCTTCACCGTGGATTAGAACTCACCTAAACAAATTCTACCAAAAATTAATGCAGGAAAAGAAGCCTCTAAGCTCCATCAAGCTTCCTTTAACAACTAAAACAGACTGAAACAAAGGCTGAAAAACAAGCCAACAGACTGCCTAAACAGTACATGAATAACTGAAACTCAAATTGTGCTGCCCCTAAGCCAGCAAAAGGGATTGAGGGAAGCCAAGGCAAAGAGAAAAAACAAAAAGAAAGGAAAAAAAAAAAGTCAATAATGAGGGGGAAGAAGAGACAAAAGGCAATATCCAGAATCTGAAAAGGTGATACAGAATCTGTGATACTGATTCTTTTAATCAGTTATCACAGATTAAAATAAGAGATTACAGTTTTGCAGGTGTAAACTAAAGCACTGGAGACAGCACAGGGAAATGAAAGAAATTAAGAATTAAGTCCTATTACTCATAGCAGAGCTTGCTTTATTGATGAGTTTACTCTCCCCTGTGATTTTCACAATCATTTTCAGTTACCAAACACATTAGAAATACAAACAAACAAAATGTAACCAAAACACTTCAGGATACAAACACCAGGGATACATCACAGCTTACACGAAAATATCACAGCCTTCTCATAAGCTTAACAGACAAGAAAGCTGATCTCCATACCTGTTGTCAAGGTATTTGCAGTTCTGAATGCAGTCGTTAAGTGAGGACAATGAAAACACAGCATTCAGTACTGGGACGGCCACTTCTGGGCAGTTCTCTACATCCAGTCGATGAAGCAATTCTAAAACATTGCCTTCGGTAAATTGTAACCAAGCTTGAAGCAATTTCTTCTTCATTACTTCCTTAACAGCATCTAATAATACAGAAATTGAAACAGTTGATAATGTTAGAGCACATCAAAAAAACATGTTTTCAACACACCAGTCACTGTTCCATTAAGTTATTATACAGTTGAACTTGGCCTTTTTTTTTTATTATTTTTTTTTTTAAAGCAGCACAACAGTTAAATAAGAACTGCGTATGCAAAACTAGCACTTGTATGAGGGAGCATCATTTTTCCCCTATAAGGAATAAAGGCTCTTTAACCAAAACCAGCTACATCTACAACCAACACGTCACCCCAGAAAATACATCAGTCATGACCTCTTTTATTAAAGCCATGGAACATTCTAGGGAAGCATGTCTATCCAGTTGCCCTCTTTCAGGCATTTATAATTGGCCACTGCTGAGGCAGGAGACAGATGCACAGACTTTTATTCTGATTTGCCACACGGAATTCTTGCGTTAATTCAATTATCCAACTGTGTGTTCCAGAATCCAAAGTAAATCCCTCCAGTACCTCCTCCCTATTGAGGCAAACAAATAACTTCAGGATCAGCAGAGTAAGCTTTATCAAGGAAGAAGGTATTTATGGAAACACCAAGTATACATCTAGATTTCAGCAAGGAAGAAAGGTTAACAGCCTGGTGGAAGGAAAAGGATAACTACAGAGTGACTGAAGTATGCTCTTAGGAAGCTTAGAAAACAATAGCCAATACAAGGGAAACAGTGACAACATTCACCTCCTACTCTATATAACCCACGATAATAGAAGACAGCACTCCCTGAATTCTAAAAGATGCTGAAGATCTGTTAAACAAAAAACAATAAACAACAAAAAAAACCAACCCACTAAATTTAGGTTCTAAGAATGAGAAGCATCTCCAAGAAGTGAAAGGCATAAACCATCAGAATGTAGCAGTGTGAAAGAAAGCAAGTGGAGAACTGACAGCTGAATTGGTTTTGCACCCTGCAAAGTAGAATTAGGCAAAATCTGGATTATGCCTTCTAGATCTGGTTTAATTATAAACCCTGCCTCTGAAGCCAATAAGAAAGACATTCCAGCCTAGCGATCTTTAATGAACAAGTTCCTCTTTGTTAGCTTGGGAGTATGTTCACATGAGCAAATTCAGTAAAGATACCCATATTCAAGGTTACAGTTTGCAAAAAGATCAAAATGAGAGTGTATAACCAAGATGTTATAATTTTGTATAACCAAGATGTTATAATTACAATATAATCAAGAGAGTAAGGCAAACAGACAATGATCACAAAAGAGAATAAGTGGAAGAGCTTACCCTTGGGTTGAGCTCACCAGAAGATACCAAAAGAGGGGATCTCCAGAAGAGATCCTTCTCCTCTGGTAGCCAGCTCTTAAATAGGTCCAGGAGGGGTGGAGCCAGGCTCCACCCCTTCCAGCAGCACAGGTGAATTGCCTTCACCTGTGCTCCTCTGGCTGACTCAAGGCTCACCTCAGGTGATTAATCAGAGGTTCAGGCCGTGACTCAGCAGTTCCCATACAGAGAGGAAACTAGTGGCTGTATATATAAATACAGACTTCATGGAACATAAACCTCTTTTGCCTAGAGAAGAGCATACAGCATCAGTGAAGCTGCCTACCTTGGCAGATAGACAGAGGTTAAAAAAACAACAACAACAACAACAAAAAAAAACACCAAAACACAGAACAAGTTCTCAGTAGTTGGGATGAAGAATCATCCTAAGGAAAAGAGACACCAGCTGAGGAAATACCTTCCCTGCATAAATGAAGAAGGCAGCTCTCTGCCAAACACTTCAAGGTCACCAAAACATAAGCCACATAGAAAGTCTGTACCTTCTCAGTAAGGAAATGAAGCTAATCCTTGTTCCTGACAGATGAAGGACCACAGGAAAAAAGAAAAAAAAAAAAAAAAAAAAAGCTAGTGAAGGTAGCTTTCTCCTCTGGTTTGCAAAGCTTACTAAAAGAGAAACGCATTCATGCAAAGACAAGAGAGCTATCAGTTGAGATTAAGTATTATCCTTTTTTAGTAGGGAAGAAAAGTGAAGAAGAATTGCCTGATTATGTCAAACTGCGCACACTAGTATACAGATAAGAAAAAAAATAGCAGTCCAGAATGTATTCTTTTCCAGTGCTAGAATTCAGAAACAGAACTTGAGAAATCTCACTAAGTTACTATACAGTAACTGAGAGTAGGTGGGAAAAACACTAACTAAAACTTATCATGCAGAAAAATGACTTCTCTGTAAGTACAGTTCAATACAGCCCAAGAGAGCTCAGCTGATTCTAACTTCTGCTTCGACCAAGAAGCTCATATGGTCCCCAGCTCAGATCACATTCATATATGATGCACTTTGAAGAGCTTCTGTTGGCAGTTAGCAACGTGCTTCTTTTGCTCTCTGAAGGCACACAGCCACATCGGTCACAATTCACACAACTCACAGGCAGTACATCACTACAGAAAACAGAGTAACACCTAACAAGGCTTCACACAGGCTTCCCAAAGTGTGCGAATCACACTGCCACACTTAAACTGGCAGTTTTTATGATGGAATTCCATGACATGCTATTGCTGGAAAGAAAAGTCACTTTCTGTGTAGGCAAACCTCTCTCAGATGCACGTGGCCTTGTGATGGTTTGACGACAGAGCGCACAGAAATACTGGCACGTTCTGAACAGCTCTTCATGAAAATGAGACAGCACAGAAGATTTCAAAAACAATAAAGCCACTTCACAGTGAAATGAATGAGTCGATCAAAAATGCATTAAGTAATATTCATGCCAGTTAAATGACAAACAAACAAAAATTTCTCTCAGGACTTACATGGGAAACATTTTAAAACAATTTTCAGCCTGATACTAAATTCTTTGATAAATGCAACAGTCAAAGATATTTGGAATGAAGCATCTGTTTTTCAAAAATACATGTAATTAAATAACTACATTTCTCCTACTTCTGTGTTTGATAACATTATTTTTGAGGGGTTTTTTTTGTTATTTTTTTCCTAGCTTTAATTTTAATTTTAATAATTCATTCTTATTTTAGAGCTCAATGGCTTTCCTGTTTTTTGAAAATGCAATTCTCTTCTGGTTTATCCACTAGCAGATGACTGGAAGAACAGAAGCAGTAAGCAGGATTTCTTGTGCTTAAGCATTTCTCAGCATTTTCCTTTGAGCTCCTTATTACTGCCATCACGGCTTCCACATCAGTAATCTCCACTGCATTAGAAGATATTCTCTCAAATACTGGTATTAAGATATTTTTTAAAATGATCACTTACCAGATCTGTCATTAAGTCCTTGTTGCAGCAGTTTTACTCTCTGTGCTATTGATAGAGCTCTCAGGTGAACTTTTTCTGCCAAAACCTTCAGAAAAAAGAAGATATTAAAAAACATTTCTACACATTTTAGTGAACTTGTGAGCTATCTGTGAATCCAAGCTCTCAGTTTTATCCAATCCCCAGAAACTTTAAGTCAGTAAAAGCCTATAATACCTGTATCATCAGCATTCTATCAACTAGTAAGCTGATTCCTGTTCATGGAAGAAAAATAAACTTAATCTAAGTTAAGCAAGAAGAGAATATGGTTGTGTGTGGCTGTGTAACATTTTGCTTGAAGATCCTGTTCTGTGATTTTTAAGGCACTTGAACAAGAAATGTCTATGGTAGCAACCTTCTTTCCTTTTACCTCTACATGTAAAAATAAACAGCAGTTGATACTTCACAAAGAGGGAACGTGAAAACTATGCATAATTTTACACTAGTATGGCTGTGATCCTAATATTAGTTAATTGTTTGTAGTATTAAACAGAAGAAAAATTGTTTCACTAATCTCACAAATGGGCATAGAAGATTACGGACTGTATAAACAACCTTGAAGAATTGAATTATATTAGAAATGCAATTTCTATCAGGCAAGTTCTTGCATACTTGAAAACACCCCACCAAAGTTCTGGTAAGTGAGAAATCTTACAGTTTAACCAATGAAATATGATAGAAGATTTAAAGCGTTTTCTTAAGCCACTGTTGGAAATTAATTATAAACGGTGCACTTTACCTCATATGCTAGCTTCCTGACAGCTTCCTTCACATCCATTGTACGCCCTACAATTTTTGGCAAAGTCCTTGCTGATGGAGCAATACATGACAGCACAGCACGCCTCACTTCTGAATTTGAATCGTTTTCAAGCAACACGTTGTAAACTGAAAGCAAAATAGTCAGCTTTTGTAAGGGTGTAAGGCATTCACATTACTGAAAAAAGGACGATACTCAAGAAGGTGAGCAGGCATTATTGAAACCTCTCCCCTTTTGCACAATGCTAATATAAACACAGGGATCAGGTTAGGGTCACAGCCCCAAGATTTTAAGGCAACTGTACATAGAACTGAAGTCAAATGCAAGAATAGTTATTTGTTATTATTAGGATCTTCAGTTAATTAAACTGCTACTCTAGATCCTCCCTATAAAATAACCACTTTGTCATTAGCTGGACAAAAAAGTATCCAAACGTTGGACCTCTATTCACTGGAAATACATCCTTACCACCTTTGAGGAGAATCCTCAGTTTTTCCTAACAACTGAAGATTGACAACTGCATTAAGCCTACCAAAATACATTATTATCCTCATGTAATTGTTATTTTCCTTGCCTCTTTTTCAAAGTTAAAAGTGACAACATAAGATTTGATCAGAGAATACTTGTCTTTTCCTTTTTGATCTGCAACTCATTATGAAATTTTTGTTCCTAAACAAGAAACATATAAACAAACTTTCAGATAACAATTTCAAAAAAGGCATCTTAACAAGAAAAAAACTAAGCTAATAATACACTATAATTTTACAAACATATAGTCCATCTACCATTGTCTTTTGAAGCAAGAGAAGTGAGGTCTAATAAAAAAAGCATACCACCCAAAATGTTAAGTTCACAAGTTGGTACAAAACAGCATAAGGAAAACTGGGTTTCAGCAGTACTAATCTCTTATATGGAACTGATTGCCCCATCCCTGGAGGCATTCAAGGCCAGGCTGGATGTGGCCTGGGCAAGGCCAGGCTGGATGTGGC